>NC_090891.1:18340152-18360152 GCF_036669925.1 Montipora capricornis | reverse complement strand
TTGTTATAGTATACTAATTTGTAGTATTTTCCATCTGAACTGGCGGGTGGCACACCTCATACAGTTCAATGTAACTTGTAAAGTAGGTGTAACGACACAATTAATTTGTTATAGTATACTAATTTGTAGTATTTTCCATTTGAACTGGCAGGTGGCACACCTCATACAGTTCGATGTAACTTGTCAAGTAACGACACAGTTAATTTGTTATAGTATACTGATTTATAGTATTTTCCATCTGAACTGGTGGGTGGCACACTTCATACTTGTAAAGTAGGTGTAACGACACAGTTAATTTGTTATGATATACTAATTTGTAGTATTTTCAATCTGAACTGGTGGGTGGCACGCCTTATACAGTTCGATGAAACTTGTAAAGTAGGTCTAACCATGCAGTTAACTTGTTATAGTATACTGTGAAGTATTTTCCATCTGGTTCTGTAGATAAAGGTGTTTCAAGAACTTAGAAGTACAGGACTAAAGGAAGTTACCTTCAAGCAATGGTTAAAAAATTTTTCACCACAGTTTATTATGGTTAGTGCATCATCGGTATAAGTTGTTTGATAATAGTCTTGGGCCCAGTTCAGATACCAACCTAATAATTTAAATCAATTACATCAAAATTCAATGTATCATATATTAAATTAATGTGAAATGGCTGAGTCATTCTCCTTTCTGCTATTTCAACTTTCAAGCAGGTTCGATTTAGATACTGAATTTTACTTAAATGGAACGTAAATTACTGTGAACGGGGGTTATGAGAGCATACAGTGCACATACATGTATTATATGGCAATTATATGTTGTCTTAAGGTCAGCCTAAGTTGTTATTACATTCCCAATCAAACGTTTGGTATCTGAACTCAGCCTTAACTTCTATGTTGGCTTTAACATTGCCAAGTTTACTGCTGTAAGGGATATTTTGTTATGCTTTTGGGATTCAAAATGTGCATTCATCCAAAAGAATCGTTGTATTGGCAAACTGAACAAAAGCCATGGTATTTGAGGCAATCTGAAACCACTTCTGCAGGTTACATTTCCAAAGCACTGTAGAAAGGCAAAATAATTTAACAATTTAGAAAGATGTAATAATTGACGGAGGCCTTTCATATACCTTATATGAGTAATAATTTGCTGCAAGTTGTATTGCATTAAGTTGTTACTATTTCCTGCGTCAGGGTACAGACTTTGTTTCGGTTTCAGCCACGAATTTGAAGAAAAATCTTGAGTAATTCTATCCTCTTATTTACCTTACCTACATTCTTTTGTAGAAAGGGTAAGATTTTTGTTGCAAGATAGTAATTTTCCTACCGCACGCTTTGTCAGAGTCGGCTTTTAAGTTGCTTTAACAGAAAACGGACGGGACCATTCTTTATGTTCCAAGCGCATTTGCTTTCGTATTTTGGCGTGCGGAACTGCCTTGTGTGGAAAAGATTTGCAAGAAGAGAAGCTATGATAATATGTTCCACGGATTCTGTTCCAAACGCAAGTGTTTTCAACAGCGTTTAATCTTTTTTCGCTCGGTTCGTTTCATCATGGTAATAAAATCTTAAACCCCGTGTTTCAGTGTACGCACGTGATAGCGAATAGCTAATTGAGCATTGCCGATCAGGAACGCCGAGAAAGAAACGCCGGCAACAAAGGATATCAATTGAACACCGCGTTTCCGCGTCGCGCATATTACTTCGAGCAAAAAATTACACAACACAAGAACTTTTATTATCTATACGCTTGCAAAACTGTAGTTTTCATAAACATTTACTCTTCGATTGAACTGACTCTTGTCTTCGATCGAACTGACTTTTGGTTTCGATCGAAACGACCGGTTACCGAATGGATTATTTTCGGCAGTAGTTTCTGAAGAGTATTTCACCTTTGAGTTCCACTGCATGGAGGCACTGTCTAAAGGTCCGAATTTAGATTTATCTAGATGAGTCTCCGTAGCTAATTCATAGCAGATCGAGCTTTTCATTAATACTTTGTAAGGCTGTAAATGGTCCAGTTTTTGAAAAGGATATGCATGACGTGTACGAAAACGAAAACAGAAACAAAAAATTATTTCTACTCGTCCTTATCTACATTAGGTGGTATTGGATCATAAAGAGGAGCGGTGGCTGAAGAAATAATCAAAACAATATTTTCGACAACAGGAACACGGAAAATAATATGCTCCTATTTTACACCGTGAAGTTCTCGTAGTGCCATTATTAAAAATTGTCAAGTTTGCATTCTATCAGTTCTCAAAAAGGTTAAGAGGAAAAAGATTAATGCTGATAACCAACAATATGATTCCAAATTTTAACACCGCGAAGTATAACGTAGAAATTCGATGTCTGGTTCTGCAGACTAGTAGAATACATTCGAGAATGCTTTGTCGAAAAGTTGAATTTAAAAGTAAATAGCAACATTTAATGACGAAACTTCGACCTAAAATGCTAGTGTATTCAGTTTTTCTCTCGGTCAATTCATCCGCTGATAATAAAGAGTCCGTATGTAATTTAGAAGGTCTGCAAATGCCCATACTGTTTTTCCACCGATGAAAGAATCCCCGGCCTCTAATCTGGAGAACTTAAGTTTAAACTTTTAAATCGGATGGCTTGCGCTCTCGATAATCTGAAAAGGGACAAAATTTGAAATTCGTATATTCGGGTGCCGTAATTACTGAACAGTGTATCTATTACAGACGTTCTTTTCCAATATTCGCACAACCTTTCTTGTTGACTGGCCCATCTTTGGAATCATCAGCAATCTGCTCCATGTCGAAGCAAATGAATTCGCTATTCTTGACTTTGTCGTAGAACTTTTGATAACTTATTCCTTTTTTCTTTCCATGTTGCATTTTTGAACCCAGAACGAACCTTTTGATCCCCTGCATGTGAAGCAGTGGCGTGCATTCATCGCACGGTGTCTTCGTCACAAACATAGTTCCTCCTGCTATGTTCTTGGTGTTTCGAAACAGTAACGCATTCTGCTCTGCGTGAAGGATATATGCATACTTCTTATCTTGCTGGGTGTCATCTTCGGCAGAGGCTCTTGGAAACTCACCGAAAAGTGCTTTGGTTGGGAAACCGTTCCAACCAAGAGCGACGACTTCGTCTTCCTTGTTCACGATGACTGCACCAACTCCGGCTATTGGATCATCTGTGCGCTCGGCAAGGAACATTGCCAAAGTTAAAAACTTGTAGGCTTGGTTTTCATCAAGATGGTCTTTCGCAGGTGGGACGCATTTAAAAACATCTTTCTCCGATTCAACAAGAATTCCAGCCATCCACTCAACGATGCCATGGAAATCCGAATAGACCTGGCTGTACATGTTTGTATCGAAGGCAGGCCATGGAAGTTCTTTTTGTACATTTTCGGACTTCATCCACTCGTCTTTCCAGTATTTCGCCCAGAGCTCTTTTATTTTATTTTCAATCTGTTCGGTGTCCCCAGATGACTTTCTTTTCCTCTTTTTTACGGAAGTTTTAATGATCTCTTTTCCTGCTTTTGGTACAAACACACTTTGGCCAACCGCGCTAACTTTGAACAGGTTATCGACACGTGTCGTTTCATCCTTGAAATCTTCAAGATCTTTGTATTCTGGCTCAATTGGCAAGTAAAATACCCTCTTCACTTTAGACTGTACCAGAAGCTTGGTACAAAAGGAACATGGTTTTCTTGATACAAAAACTTCACTGTCTCGAAGGACATCTGTATGCGACATCAATAAGCGTGCAACACCATGGACGCCATTGCGAGTACAGTCGACGGCGTAAATCATGTCGTTGGGTCTAACAAGCACTGCCCCCACTTTCCTGTAAGTGTCGTCATCCGCAAGTTCTTCCATCCATAATGCAAGAACCATGAACAGATTGCCTTTGGTTACCCTGGGATCTCGGTCGGAATACGAATACCTCGAATGTTCTCCATACTGTGAAGCCATCGAATCTTCTACAGACCGAGAAGCCATGATGAATACGTACTGGTCTACAAGATTTACCAAGCATTGTTATATGACCATAATAGTACGCGCGCTCTGATTGGCTGCTGAGCGGGCAAGATGTATGGGTTATTGACCAAGCGTGAGGTCAAGATGACTGGATATTGGCCAAGTTCTTTTTTTGCGTGTTTATGGACCGAGACGAAGTCGAGGTCCATAAACACGCAAAAAAAGAACGAGGCCAATATCCAGTCATCTTGACCGAACAATCTTGGTCAATAAAAGATTTATTATATGACTTAAAACACCAAAAAATGATCTTTGATCTTGCGGGACCAAGCGAGAAATCCCAAGCGGGCAGTATCGCTCTATCTTGCCCGCTCGGGTAGCCAATCAGAGCGCGCGATTTGGTTCATCTTGCCCGCTCACGGAGCTAGTCATATAATAATTTATTTTATTATATGGCTCTGTCTCATGAGGACTGGGAACTACAAAATTCACGAATTTGATTGGCTAAAATCGATATTGACCGCGGTCTAGATTTTCCCATCAGTAGTATAGGAGTTGGGGGTACGAGCACATTTTTGCAAAAATGTTCTCATACCAACCCAACTCCATACTACTTTCCATATAATGGTTTCATATTTTTGATCTCGTATTGTCGGCTACCAATTATTGATCTCGTATTTATGATCTCATATTTTTGAAAATCTATATGTTATTTAAAATGCGTGACTTTCTTAGAAAAATCACAAAGCATGACATTCTCGGAAATAAAGAAAGGGGGTTCCCCCGTGATTTTTAACCAACCACAAGCTTCACATTTTTACTTCACAATTGTGAAATATTTCAGTGAAACTTTTCAAATTTGTGAAATTATTTTGTGAAGTTGCATGCATGAAGTGTTTTTAAATATTTGCATAAGTAAATGAAACGGAAACAATCACCATAGCGTGACATTTTGGTTAACTTTATGAGTAAACTTTATGAGTAAACTTTATCATTCAGATTGTTTTGGTGTGTTGATTTTATAATGTCCGTATGCATAACTTGCCACACCATTGTTGTGAATATAGCGCTTATCATCGAAGCAGGACAATGACACTTTATTCAACTCATAGCTTCCAAGTTGATGTAAGTTGCTTCGGATTGTTTTCATTGTATGATACATTTGCTTGTTATTAAATAGAACCTCTTTATAATTTTCATGTTTGATGTCATTTTTTATAATATTCTTTTTGATTCCTTTAGTGGTCTTTCCTCCTTTTTGGTTGTCTTTCATATAGCTATACATTTTCGATCTTAATCCGACGAATTCGGTTATCGGTATGCCTGCCGCTTCATCTTTGAATTTACCGATTACTTTTTTATTTGACGTGTTGAAATATTGTGAATCTTGTGGATAATCACTGTTGTCGAATTTGTCTTTATCATTCCAAAAGTCTTGATACACATCATCAGCTTCAATTTCGTAGGTCAAGCTGTCTGTGTCTGTGAATAATAATTTGGCTTCACTGCCGTACTTTTGTTTGATATAATTGTAGTGGAAATCATACATAAACGTCTTGCTTAGATCTAGGATACACATACCCACATATGCCGGTCTGTTTAAGGTTAGTGTTTCTTTGATCTTATGAACAGCTACTAAATTTTCATTAAAGATCTTGCTGCTAACATATGTTGGTTTAGCAGCCATTTTTAATAGTTTGTTTTCATCAGTCACTAATCTGACATCTACTCGTTTTCTGATGTTTTCCATTGTTTTCCCGAATACGGAATTATTCATGAGCTTGAAGAAGTCTTTCTCAAAAGTATTTCTGGCATTAGTTCTTTTCTCAGTATTGAAATCAATATATTCCTTCAACCATGGTGACTGATTAAATTCAAGTACTCGATGGACTTTAGTTATTTTCAAACCAAGATCAGTGTACGATTGTAGGTTTCTGTAATGAAGAACATACTTTTCTTTATTGCTTAATGTAGGTATCAGTTTATGAATTAAACCAGTTGATACATTAAATTTATCGGCTATTTCTTGACAATAATTAGAAAGCATATCTTTGTTGACTTTTATTTTTTCAGGTACCAGAGGGTATACATTATGCAAATCATGTAGTTCTTCTGGATATGCTAGGTCGACTTCTAGTATTAAACCTTTATTGCTATTTTCTGTGTACTTGGCTAAGTCTATCTTATCAATATGGTTTTTAGTCATCCATCTGAATACGCCTGTTGGTAGGTATTGACTCATTGCCCAACCATACAGATTGTTGGCATCAAGATACATGATATACTTTGAGGGCGCCTTTTCATCATATGTTTTCATGTATTTATTATTCGACTTTCCGTATCGGTTGGCTATGTAACTGATACCTCCACGCATGCCTTTTTCAATGAATTGAAACATATCAATATCAGTCATAAGCTCTAATTTGATATCAGTCATTTTTAGCATAGCATCCCAGGAAAGCCCTGGAGATGTGAAATAATGACAGGGGTCTAGTTTGTAGTATTGCAGACAGGTCTTTCGAAAGTTTTCAAAGACATCTGCTAACAGAAGTATGTCGGATTTAAGATATAAGTCATGGTACTCACCCATATTTTTCAGATTAAAAGTGTTCCATACATTTTGAGCATGTTTGTATAGATCATCTGTTATATGCTCATCATTTAAGATACTGTAAAATTCTTCTTTTGGTGGTAGCTTTTCATTGAATTTGTCAAAGCTATCCATGAAGTCGTATGGATATACTCCTTTTTGAGACATTAAATCAAGCTCTTTACCTTTGAATTTTTGAGAAGTATATATTAATGCTTCTTTTGGTAGGTTGCTCACCAGTCTATCAAGACTTGAGCTCATAAATTGAAAACTATCAATAAAGGTCAGATGATTACCAAGCATGAAAGCCATATACTTTTCCATGTTGTTTGGTATGGCATTGATATTCATTTGACACTTTTCACCTTTCTTATTTGTATATTTATGCTCTTTGACTATTTCACCAATCTCTTGCATTATAAAATGACTGTCATACCCACGGAGATTGTGAAATATAACTGGTATTTTCTCAGTCAATCTGAAATTTAGGTTACAATCTTGATGTGCGGATCCTCTGTACTGGCCAGTCACATGGCAGTGATCTCTTACTCTTACATCAGTTTTATTGTATTCTTTCTCACATATATGGCATTTATTAGCTTTTTGAAATTCTTTTTCATTATCTTTTGTCATTCTTAATGGTTTGTTGAATTCTTTTTTCATAACCTTCTTACAATATTTAACTTCCTCTAGCATAGCTTCCATGAATTTGTAGACAGCTTTTTCACCTCTGTAAATTTGTACTGGTTTCGTGTATTTATCATCATAACAACAAACAACCTTGTATCCATAACCACAGTCTGTATGCTTCTGATAAGCTTCAGTAAATGATTTGTCATTATTGGGTTGACATCCATGTATCTTTTCAGTTATGGCTTCGAAGTCTGCATATATTGCAAATGGAACTGGTAGTTGTTTATGGAAATTATTGAATTTTAGTGTGTTGTCATCTTTTGTTGGCATTTTAATCGCTTGTGTGCCATTCACTTGGATACAGTTTTCTTTATGATCAGTTAATACTCTTTCAGAACTGAAACACTGAAGACAATGCATGCAAAAATGTTTCCTCTCTTTATGCTTTGTTTGATTGTACATAAACTTGTTGAAATCTTTGATTAATACATAGTGCTTGTTTTCATTTTCTGTTATGAGAAGCAGATTCATACAATCTTCATACTTTTCTTTTGACACATAAATGGGATATTTTTGTTTTTCTTCATAACCAAATACATTGATGTTGATCTCATTGTGCTTTTCTATTTTGTTATACTGTTTGGTAGTCACTGGAAATTCAATTCCTGAATAATTTAAATTTTCAATGAATGCTTTATCCGATTTTTTTATTCTTTGAGGATTTTTGTCTTGAGGATTAAGATGTCGAATATGGCACCATCTAAAACATTCATTGTCACTGTTTTTTTATGTTTATTAAACTTTGAGAACTGTTTCTGAGTTCATGCGGTAGTTTAATGTATGATGATCCTTTGATTGGTTCATATTTTACGATATTGAGATAATGGTTTTCAACTGATTCAACAGTCCAACCAGATCCCTCTGAAATCCAAACTGCAATCTTATTTAGTATGCCTTGTTTTGATACTTCAAAGGATTTGTCTATTTCTGTGTTATTTATGATAGTTTGAGCTGGACTGTTGAAATATGCGGTCTTATACACTATTTCTCCATTTGACATTTTTGTAAATATTACCTTAAGAGTTTCAACAAATTTTAGTCCTTTCATTGATATTAATATGTTTTCAATATGGTTAGCAACAGCCTTTCTTGTGTTTTGCAGTTGCACAAGTGGGTCTTTTTTATTTTTGATGTTTATCTCATAAGACTTTGTGAACCCTTTTAAAGCTTTGTCTGTTTGCTCTATTATAGTCCTTGGTAATGGAACTGGTTTTTTAGTCCTTGGTAATGGAACTGGTTTGTATCCATCTCTGAACTCTATTGGTGGAAGAATTATGTTGTTTTCGTAATCTTGAACCATTTGTTTTACACTCTTACGAGGTGCCGGGACAGGTCTTTTTAATTTTAAAGTCCTTGGTGTTGGCACTGGTTTTTTATCTTGCTTCAATAGCAATTTGATCAGTTCAGATTTACTCAGTTTTTTGAGATCATTCTTATTCATATTATACATTGAGATATTATCCATATATACTTACTATAGATATTCTTTTAAGTACTTTTCAATTAAGTGCGTTTAAAACGGCGCAGAAATTCGAAACATCCAGATAATGAATGATTTGAACTATCGAAAATTGATCGTGTGAATGGTTTATTTTGTTTCTTTTTGTAAATTGTGTGCCAAAGCATTGCGATAATGTTTTTTTGTGTAAAGATGACAATGTTTGCCAGCTAAAGTGTAATTTTTTCCATTGTTGCATATTTCACAAAACCAAGGCTTGTGAAGCGTGTAATCAGTTTTTCGTTGTTTTCTTTCTATGTCTGTGAATAAACGAGGTCTTCCTCGCTCTCTTTTTGCTTTGACTTTTTTTTCTTCCATATAATGTAACTATATGTATTCTTTTAAATATAGTGCATTTAAACAGATTCTTGGGAAGATACTTGGGAATGTTCTTCAGATTCTTCCGATTCTTCAGTTTCATACAAAGAATATTCTTCAGATTCTTCCGATTCAGATTGAGATTGAGATTGAGATTGAATTTTTTGCGGAAACTTGTTCATATAATATACATTTATATATTATTTTAAATGTTTTGATCTGCGTTTTATATATTCGTTGCTCTCTTCCATGTGTTTGACTACTTCAAATATTACGTCATCATAAGAATTGCTCATAAGATACTTACATTTGTTCGTTTCATACATCTTTTTCATATGAAGTTGTTTCTCAGACACATTGTATGAACCTGTCGGGCTTTTAAATTCAATGCATAAAGAATTGTGTTTACTTGTTGGGTTTAACAGCATTAGATCGCATTGTCCTGACATGTAACCTTTTTTCCATGGTGTTGAGCGTATTAAAGGCGATTTTTGGTTTTCACCTAGACCAGCGATCATTAAAGCTTTTTCGGGATATTTGTCTCTTATAAATTGCACAACTTTGCAATGCAAGTCATATTCACTTTCAATCATTATTTTTTTGCTTTTCATGTTGTAATATCCTTTCTTTCTGATTGATGGTAAAACTTTGTTGGTTACCCAATGTTTGAATTCTCTTGCTACAGGTTGTTTGGAAGAAAGAATGAGAGAATAAAATCCTGATTCATTGATGAATATAGATTTTGCGTAAAAGCACTTAATTATGCCATCTTCGGGGCTTTTTAAGGGGGGGGGACGTTTCGTTCACCCCTGATTTTGGCTTGATTTTTAAGTCCATCAATTTTTTGTCGTCTTCATGCACATGATCTCTGATCGCTTTTTGTGTATTTTTATAGTTCAGTATCAAAGCTATTTCTTTGCCGCGGAACCATATTTGGTCTTTTTTGTCGATGTAACAATTAATGTCTATAGTTAGTTCATTGTTTTTGTAATTGGTCTTTTGGAGTTCCATTTATTTATACAATATTAACTATATTTTATTTTTAAATAGATTTTTTGAGTGCGTTTAAACATAGCCAGAAATGATTGAAACTAAACGAATGCAGTTATTCATCATATTTCACACGACTGCAGTTTGGATGTTTGTTCATAGGATCAAAATACACCTTATAAAGAAAATCGGGATCCGGGGTGACTTTAGGAAATTCGCAAGTTTCTTCATCCGAATGACATTTAATATAATTCAAGTTTGCAAGTATGTCCGAAATATCGAAATACACCTTATAAACGAAATGGACATTTGGGAAAAATTCAATGAATTGACAAGTTTTTTCTTCGAGATTTGTCTTGCATTTTCTGTGTCTGATCGATTTGTTCAGTAATATTAATTTGGCTAGCTCTGACCTTGTTAGTTCTTCAAGATCATTGGGAACATTTAAATCTGTCAACCATTTACTTCTCGTTGTGTCATATGCATTATTCATCGTGTATGTTGGTTCTAATACTAATTCAATCAGATTTTTTTTGCTAAGTTTTTTTAGATCGATTTCTAGTATTCTTTTGGATAGATCAGTCAACGATGACATATATATAATCTATATATTTCATTTTTAAATGTTTTCAAAAAGATGCGTTTAAATATGGCCAGAAATAATTGAATATTTTTGGCTACGAATAGCAAATAAACAGTATGTACCGTAATTGAGTTGATATATTATACATATGTCTTTTTATATATTTTTAACGTCTTTTAATGGTATCCAGCTATTGAAATCATCACTGTATCCCTTCCATTTTACCAGAGCTTGTTTCTTTTTATAGTCTCTTCTAATTACTTTATCAATACGGAAAACATCTTGTCTGGCTTTTAATAATTCAGGCTCATAAAAACTCCCTTGAATGTCTTCATCGTTAAGATCTTTTAGTTTGTATGTTATTGGATTAGTGTATTGGATCTTATAAACCGTAAATACTTCTTCAGTCCAGTTTGGAGTATATCCTTTATCGAACACATTCCGTTTATACTTGGATATTCGAACCTTGTCACCTGTTTTGAATTTTGGTTTTTGTTTTGATGTTTCTGTGTCACCATATAGATTGAAGTAAACGGTTCCTTCATTGCTCTTTTTGCTGGCTTCTACAGGTGTCATTTTTATGCTTGAATGTTTTGTGTTGTTGTACTGTTTCACTAGTTTGGACAGCCTATCGAGATACATTGTATTACCTTGAACTGTAAACTGTTTCCACATTTTGGATTTAATTGTTCTATTCCACCTTTCAACCACTGAGGATTTCTCCTCATTTTCAGTGGAGTACATATGTATCCATTTTTCTCTAATAAGTCTTTCAAGTGTTTGTTATAGAACTCCTTTCCCTTATCAACCCATAAATACTGTGGTTTTCTACCTTCCTTGAATATTGTTTTAAATGCTTCAGTGACAGATTCGCCTTTCTTATCCTTCAATGGGACAATCCAACCGTATTTGCTGAAAACATCAATAACCATAAGAAGATACCGATAACCTTTATTCCATTTGCTAAACTGTTGCATTTCAACTAGATCACTTGCCCATATTTCATCAATATGATTTACGATTACACGCCGCCGAGTAAAGTTGCGTCTTATGGATGCATGTAATTCATCTGCTAATTTTTCTTGCCAGTTTTCTTCACTCGACGGCTTTTTCCGTTTTTTGAAACTCCTAGACCTAGTTTCTGCTTTGTATTGATAACATTTCTTGCCAACCAATTCCCCCATTGTCTTTCATTATACGGTATGTTGTCTAAAGCTTGAACCATTTTCCTATCTGCTTTATTTTTACATTTCCTATCATCCTTGCAGACGGAATAATCAACGTCATGCTGCATTGCGATCGCATCAGTTTTTCCAGTGGGCATATCATATATTTCCAATATTTGACCAGTTTTTGGGTCATACTTCAGTTGATTTTCCAAATCATTATAAGGTCCTGTATATTTATGACCGGGTAGTGTCCATCCGCTTTTTGGTTTTGGTAATTTACCAATAGCTTTGTGAATATCAAGAGCACCACCATCAAGATCTTTTCTATTTGTTGTGTATTTTTTGTTTGGTCTTATTTTTGTCGACAATTGATTTAAAGCTTGTGATCCAACATTTTGAATTGCTGGATTAAGTTTATCCAAAGCATAATCAATAGCTTTTTTCTGTAACTTTGGATCTCGCAGCATTTCTGATGTGTAATATCTACCCATTTCAACGGCTTTTTTGCCAAGATAAGGTACTCCTTTAGTTAAAAATAATTCTGCTGCTGTATTACCTAAATCTGACTTGATCCCTTTGCCTGCCATCTCTGACAGGCTGTTTAGTTTCCCTGTTTTTTAACAAATTTGGTCTTTTTAATGCCGCATTCAGCGCAAGTGCAAAAGAACATTAGTCTGCCATTTTTAGTTGTTTTGTAACCTGAAGGCTCAGTACATTCAGTCACTTTCTTTTGTTTAACACAATATGATTTCATAATATATATAAGTTAGATATTTCTGAAATAATGTTCGATAAATCTCTCATTTTTCATTGTATCATTTATGTCGAACACTTGTAATAAATCATAATACGAATTACCCTTATTCATTTCATTTAGAAAGTATAAACAGAAATACCCGCAAGTTGTTGTTTGTATGTTTTGTATCTGATTGTTTTGGTGCAATAGAGTTAAATTTTTCTTTTTGGCACGATTTACAATCTCTTGAAATGGGGGCATACCAAACGAATCGAAATAATTGATTACATTATCCTTAACATATGTCGCAACCCAATGACTTCCGCTCATATAAGCTGGTTCCAGATTGTAGATGAATAACGCCTGTTTATGGTTATGTGGGACATTTTCATCTCTTGACAGTACATCATTGATCGGTATATTCAAATATTTGCACCATTTTATTAGATCGTGGTTGGACATAGGTATGTTTTTGTGAAATTTTGGTTTCACAATATGTCTCCTATGATTGGAATGTTTCGAAAAGGCGAGTTTTTCCCTAACAGCAGTCCTTTTCCTTTTTTGGTCGAGGTTTTTTTTTTACCATTACCAGTCACATATGGCGGATAACTATAAAATGGAGGGGGCATTTTAATTCTAGGTGCTCCTGTACCATTTTTCGACCAAGGTGGTATACCTATCCTCGGTGCTCCTTTTCCAGTCATCTTTTTCACAAGATCCAAAGCCAAAGGAATTCCAATGCTAGCTAACAGAGTGCCTAAAAATCCACCTGATTGTGTTTTGGTCGGTTTTATACGAACACCTGAACCCGATTGAAGGGCATTTAATATATCCTGTTTTTGTTTCGTCGATAAAAGATGTTTATATTCTATCAGCTTATTAATTTTATCTTGGGGTATAAGGAAACCACCAGTCTGTTGACCGGATCCAATCAATTTTTTAGCTCCGGCTTCTGCTAAACCACCAAGAGCACTCAACCCAAGGGTTTTACCAATAGTTGGAAGAGCTCTCATTTCAAGTGACAATACGGTACTCAAAAGACTTCCACCAACTTGTTTCCTGATATTCGTTTTGGCTAATTTGATGTCCATTCCTTTGTTCAATTTGCGATTTTTTTGTAATCTTTTTTTTACCATTGCTGGAACATAAAGAGTGTCGTTTCCATTAAGAGAATCATTTGTTAGTCTTAGAACAATTGTTTCCCTTTTATGGTAAGCATTACTCAGATTCTTTTTTTGATTATCTGAAAGTCTTACGTTGATTTCATGAAGTTCAGTCATATAATATATGTTATATAATTCCATTTACAAAACATATACAAATAAATAAATAGGAGTTATTGACTTGATTTGATATTACTATTTCATTTGTGGGCTTACACTATAACCAGTTCATTTCCAACTTTGTCAATGACGACTGTTTCTTCATACAAAACGATAGCATGTACGCTGAAAGCACTATCGCCAGCACTATTAGCATTTAGTTTATACCTAAAAATCAACTGTTTGGGATCTCTTGTCACTTTCTCTGCCTGATATGACAGATCGAAATAGATCAGAGGATATAGAGAGTTGTAATTCGCTAGATTGAGCTGGGTTCCGGTGTTGTAATCATTTTTTCTCATTGCATAAGACATTAAATCGTTGAAGATTCTTACTTTACTTTCAGAATCATATTCAGCTTCGGGATAAAAGACACCATTACCATATTCTAATCTGCATGTTGTCAAATAACTACCATTCCCACGATCGGCATTTATATTAAATGTATCAAATTCATATGGATTTGCCGCTTCATTCCTTGTTTTAGCTCGTTGTAGGTATACAAAAATTGCTTTGACATTGTCAATACTAGAAGAAATCTGGAAGAATCCACTACCATTCCTAGGACTTGACATTTGATACATTTCTCTGAGATACGTCCATTTATCTTGTTTCAAAAAAGAATCAATGAACTTATCATACAGACTGTCTTTTGGTGTCAAATTTGGAACCCATAGTAGAAATCTGTTAATGACAACCCTTCCATCATCAACTGCATCAAGTTTTTGAAGTAGTTCTCTATCATCCGATAGCTTCAAAGTAAATTCAAGCTGCATTGGTACCAGCATCTTACCCTCCAACTCTTCAAAAAAACTGTAACGATTGAGAGGTATGATTCTATTGACATCAGAATTCCCCGTTGTTAAAAGTCGTCTAGCCTCAAATCCTGCATTCTGATTGGCATTGGCTATGAGATGACTTGTATCTAAATACCAAAGACTATTCTTGGCTACACTTCTTGAGTAATCATCAGAATATTCCAGTAAATTCTTAACGAAAACGACCTTGTGTAAATTATCAGTATCGTAAACAATTTTACCAGGGCTTTTTATCATCATATGACCAATCAATGAATGAGATCCATTAATGACTGTTATACGATCTGCACCATAAGCTGCACCGTCAGCCAGTTTTTGTACCTGAAACTGAACCTCGAAATAAGCATTGTACCAATCGTAAAAACTCGATCGATCATTGATTGTAAATGTATATCCATTTTTCTCCTGATGTTGACCATCAGCTGGGGTTCTAATTACATCATCAAGCTGGAAACGCACCAACTCATTTCTTTGTAAAAATTCACTTGTTCTAAAAGCCATTTATACTATTATATTATATAATTTTGCTATCATGTTATTTATTTGAAGACTCTACGCCTTCTTCCAGATCCTGATATCAATCTATTGAGGATCATATCAGTACTTTCATCTTTCTGTTTAATGGGTGAGGATGGAACAATTGCCCTTTGTGTTGTAGCTCCTTTTCTCAAATTTGCCAATTTTTTCATTATTAGGTCTCCTGACTTTTCTGCCGTCGCCTTGCCAATTTTATCACCTGCATGCGAAACCCCTGATTCCAATGCCTTCTTTGCTACTGGCTTAGCAAATTTCTTGAAAACAGATGATGCCACACTCTTAAACGGTTTAAAAATATTATCAACGATAAGTCCAGACCCTTTGTGTTGAAAAACAAATCTACCAAGTTTTGGATGATAAAACCTCTTGAATTCATACGGTTTCATTTATACTTTTATGTTATATTATTCTATGCTTTTCAAAATCAGTGAAAAAGATGTATCCGCTCCATTTAGATCCAGTAATCTTTTTTTTCCATCGGTTATCTGGATTCTGATTGATGAAATTGTAATTTTATTAACTGGATTAAATGTAACTCGTAGTGGTTCGAGGGTGAAGGAGTAACTTGGTTTCAGTACACTGGTTGAGAATGAATAAATGATGTCTGTTTCTTTGCCGTCTACAAGCGATTTGTCAATTAAATCACAATGAATATTGAGTATTTCTGTGTTTTGACTGAGATTTGGCACTCTTAGTCCAATATGCGTTCCACTTGCTAATATCTTTTTGTCAAAACGTATCAGGTCATTAAAATTACTTGCTCTCAAATCAAGTTGGTAATTCTGAGCTAATGTAATAGTAACCCTAAATATTGTATCATCGAATTCAAGAGTTATCGGATACGTTTTACCAGTTTTTGTTAGATTTTTTATGTATGTGTTGAAATCTGTGTAATTCCACACACCGGCTGGAAGGGTGATGTCTTTGAAAGTCGAACCGTTATCTGAACTGTATTTGATCAATTGATTTTTGTATCCAGCATTTACATTAAACCATGTGAAACTCATGTTAATAACTCGATTCAGACCAATGACATATTGCTTATTATTGTCTAGAATTATAGGTCTGGTAAAATTCGTTGTGAAATCTTCTGGTTTGTTACCCAATTCATTTTTTACACTATAAGATGATAAAACTATCTCTCGTTGCATTATACAATAAAGCTACATTAAATTTTGAAATATTGTTTGTATAATTTACCATATTGTGATTTGTTAATTGTCGACATTTTTAATAATGTGTCCAATATAGAAACACCCATATTTCGCATGTCAATGCTTGTATTACCAGCCAATATCTCACCAATGATCAAATCCAATTTTTTTATGAGTTCTTTCGGTTTGTTGAAAAATATCACATTACCACCTTTTTGTTTTTTCCTACCAGAACCTTTTATTGTTTCGATTTTATTTTGATAATGTTTTATATATTCATTTAGAGTTCTCATAGCGCGATCCACTCTTTTGTTTTCCTCTTGCCTATCAGCTTCCGTTATATTCCCACTTTTGTATTGCTTTGTAACGTTTCCTTTGTAGGCTTTTAATTGATTTCTTTTAAATTTAGCATCATTGACAACCTTATGGAGATATTTTTTGTTCTTTCGTTGAGTCATTTCTTGTTGATTCATTACCTTTTCAACAGAATCATAATTTTGAACACCAAGATCACCTAATATCTCATTATCCATATCTTCATCATTTATTCCATAATCGATCTCATCGTCATCATCATATTCTGGTGGTAATTCTGGTTCTTCAGGAAAGTACTTAGGATCAACATAAATCTCTTTTTTTCCTTCCAGAAGATCTTGTAAAGATTCTTCATATGTTGGCGGTTTTGGCACCAGTTGTTTTTCTTGCTGTGGTAAAACAGGTTGTTCAAATAATTCACCAAGATTCATATCTGGAACTTCATCCTCTATATCAATGCCGTAATCAGGAACTTCTCCTTTCTTGAGTGGTCGTTTTTTCCTTGGCAACCTTAAAACCTGATTACTATCAATAACATCATCAAATTTACTTGTAATTGGTTTGAATACTTTTGAAAATCCCTGTTGACTCGTCTGCTGATCGATGTCATGCTTTTTAATTGCATTACGGACATAATTGATCTTGTTCCCTAATTCAGATTTACTCTTTGCGAGTTCTTTCCACTTAAGTAAACTCATTTATTGTTATATTGTTACGTTACATAAAAATGGAAATTATATATAAAAAATAGCGTTTTACACTGTGTTGAACACCATGTTGAACACCATGTTAAACACCATGTTATTTAAATAATATACCAATATAATATAAAAATGAAAATACCGAATTATGATACAGCCGATAAAGTCACATCCAATTTCAAACAAATACATGATTTCATGCCTGATCGATGCTTCCGCATGCTGATTTGTTCGCCTTCAGGAGGAGGAAAAACAAATACACTGATGCATATGATTTACAATTTGTTGTACTTTGATAAAATATACCTTTATGCAAAAAACTTAGAGCAGTCAAAGTATCAGGATCTCATGGATGAGTTCGAACCAATAAGTGATGAAGCTGGTTATGATGTTATTGAAGCAAGCAATGATTAAATCATTCCTGTGAATGATCTTGATAGTGAAAGTCAGAAATTGGTAATATTCGACGATTTTGTATGTGATAGAAACCAAAAGCCATTAGTTGACTATTTTATACAGGGGAGACATAAAAACTGCTGTGTCATATATTTGAGCCAAAGCTACTATAAGACACCAAAAGATATTAGATTAAACTGCTCACATTTTGTCATTTATGATTTCCCGAGTACTAATGAAAAAAGTCTCATATGTCGTGAAAACAATGTCTCAAAACAATTATACGAGAAAGCAACTAGAGACCCTTTTAGTTTTATATATATTGACAAACCTAAGAAACAAGTAAAGAAGAATTTCGATGAAAAAATATGAATCAATTATATAACCCATGTATATATGAGTTACTCAAACGGCAAATTGCCTGAAGACACTGTTTCGCATGACAAAATTATTGAAATAGTAAAAGGATTGCCTGGTGTTGGTTTTAAACTAACAGATGACGGTGATTACGATATTCAAAATAAAAAACTGAGGAATGTAGCTTCACCGCAAGCGAATACCGACGCAACCACTAAGAGTTATGTTGATTCAGAGGTTTCTAAGACATTAAAATTGGACGGAAGCAATGCAATGACTGGAGCCCTTAATATGGATAACAGACGTGTCGAAAATATTGCTCCTGCTAGACATGGTCAGAGTGACGCTGTCAGTAGTTTGCATTTACAAACCTATTACATGGATTTCAACGACAGTGACAGCAAATTGGAAATGCAAAATCCTATTGACATGAAAGATCAAAAAATAACCGATTTAGCCGATCCAACCATTGATCAAAAAGACGCAATGTCATACGATTTTTTCACCAAAAATTATTTGAGAATCAACTCTCGAAACGATGTCGACATGCTTGGTAGGCGGTTTTTCAATTTAG
Source organism: Montipora capricornis (assembly GCF_036669925.1). Taxonomy (NCBI): domain Eukaryota; kingdom Metazoa; phylum Cnidaria; class Anthozoa; order Scleractinia; family Acroporidae; genus Montipora; species Montipora capricornis. The sequence goes on along the minus strand of NC_090891.1, from coordinate 18,341,470 downwards.
GAGAACCTCAATTTGAGAATCAAATATTCACCATCGCTCAGGGTAATACAAGATTCATGCGTCATGACGGTGCGACAATAGATATGAGGAATAAAAGAGTTGTTAATGTAGCGACCCCAACAGGAAATACTGACGCTGTGAATAAACAATACCTTGAAACACATACCACAAACTTGAAATTGGGAGATTATGTGGAAAGAGATGGGACAGTTTCTGTGACTGGTGATTTTGACTTTGGTGACAATAAAATTACAAAGGTTGGTAACGGTTCACAATCGACTGATGTAGTGAATAAAGGATACATTGATACTGAGCTAGCCGCCAAACCAAATGTCAATCAGGTTGTATTACGGGATGGTACTCAAGAAATGAATGCAAATCTGAACATGAACAATAACAAGATTATTAATCTTGCTGATCCAACAGGTATAAATGATGCCACAGGAAAAGGTTACGTTGATCGATTATTTTTGGATTCGCTTCGTTTAGATGGTTCAGCGCAAATGACTGGAAATTTGGACATGAACAATCGACGAATAAAAAATTTAGCTGACCCTATAAATTCTAAAGATGCTGTGAACAAACAATTTTTAGAAACACACACTACGAACTTGAATTTGTCCGATTATTTGAAAAAAGACGGTTCTGTTATTCTGACTGGAAATTTGAATATGAACAATCAACGAATGATAAATCTCGGAAACGCCACACATAATCAAGATGCCATAACTTTGAAGCAAGTAAATGATGCTTTTTCAACTATAAGTACCGAAAATAATGAATATACAGACAAAAGAATAGCTGAAAGTCTTATTAGTACACATCAAAACCGTAAAAATGTGTTAAAGTATGCAATGGATGATGGGGAATTCACTGAAGATTTTGGAATACAAGATGTCAATTTAATAACCTATAACTCACCTCATAAAACGAACAAAAAAGCATTCTCTTTGAAGGTTCAAAAAACAAATGACGGATCTAGTCTGTTTAAAGGAAGGTTTGATTTCAATTTATTCAAGATGATACGTGATGATTTCAGTGACAATTATACAGTGTGTGTTGAAGTCTATTTCGAAAAAGATGGCAGACATGATTCAGAATTCAATTCTTTTAATATTACATTCGAAAAACTGAATATGAATATCGATAAATCACACACAATAAAAGTCGATACTGATTATAAATATCATCGAAGTATATTGAATCTTTCTCCAGACGGCACATCTCCATCGATTCAAAGAAGGTTGTATGTTAATGTTCATAGTAGTTTTGACAACCTTAGTCCTAGTCTGTTACCTTTATGCGTTGTGATTTATGG
>NC_090891.1:18315152-18330152 GCF_036669925.1 Montipora capricornis | reverse complement strand
CAATAGGGAACCCCTGGGAGTCAATGGGTTTTAAGGTACATGTACTTCAGAAAGAAGTACTTAATTACTCAAGAGAATGGTGTCATTTTTGTAACTGACTTTTAAGTGCTACAAGTAATAGGCTCTAGAGGATGGTCAAGCTTTATATTAGACCTTTTTTTTAATTTCATCGTAAACGTTGAGCTAAGTATTTGCGTAACAAAATCAACAACTGAAGTTTCCATTTTTTTCTAAGTAACTAAAATGCAAGACAAGTTCCATTGGATGTGAGTTGTACATCTCATTTCATTGATTTGACTCTCTATATCTGATCTGGCCTCTTCTTCCAATGGAAGTTGAGAATAGTACAGTGTAATGAACCCAAATGAAATGCGAGTAAAATTTTCAACCTACTGAAAGGATTGCTTTGCATGCCAGAGAGACGGGCCTTCCACGATATTCTCAAAGCGTTCAACAGCACTGTCACAAGCCAAACCAGTTCTCTTTGCATCAGTGACTCTTTCTCTACCCAAAAACCCATCTGCTAAAGGTTCTCGCACCTTTCCAGGACACTCACATGTACGTAAGTAACTATACGAGAAGATTTTATAGATTCATATAACAATATACAGCAATTTGAAGACTCGGAATGACTACATTTTAAAGACATAATGGCTAAACTTCAGAATACAGGGCCACTGAAATATCTCATCAAATCGTGCTACCCCAGTCCTGCAGTCCACATAATTTACATAATATTTTTATGTAAACATCACGAAATATGCCGCTTGCATCGAACGCATTACTGATTAGGCCTAAGCATTCTCCATCCCTGGAAACCCAGGGGCAGTCACGCCAGTCCCGATTTACGTCCCGTCTCGACTGACTGCCCCTGGGTCTCCGAGGATGAGCATTCTCGTAAAATTTTAGCTTTCATTTTGCGGTTTGGTCAACTACACTTTTCACGAGATCATGTGAAGAATAAAGCACTCGTTTACTGATTAAGCCTAAGCGCTCATTGCAGCGATTAGGCCTAAGAACTCTCGTAAAATTTTAGCTTTCATTTTGCGGTTCGGTCAACTACACTTTTCACGAGATCATGTGAAGAATAAAGCACTCGTTTACTGATTAAGCCTAAGCGCTCGTTGCAGTGATTAGGCCTAAGAAATCTCGTAAAATTTTAGCTTTCATTTTGCGGTTCGGTTAAGTACACTTTTCATCGACTGCGGGACTGCGGACCGCCGTAGCACCTCATTTCAACACTTAGTTCATTGCTTATTCATCCACTGCGGACCGCTGTAGCACTTCATTGCAACACTTAGTTCATTGCTTAATCATCGACTGCGGGACTGCGGACCGCGGTAGCACTTCACTTAAACACTGCCACACTTCCTAGACGACTGCGGACCACGGGAGCAGTAGATTTAAGGAGGGCTTGATTGGCCCGGTATTCTGAAGTTGCTGACATAATTACTCAGTGAGAGACGATTCCATTCCATTAGATTTAATAGGTTCTCACTCTTTGCTTTTGTTCCAGACTAATCAACGAACCAATCCAAACAATCATAGTCAATCATACTGTGCCCTGTGAAAACCCTCGCGGCAGTCGCCTCGTGACCGAAATCGATTGCTGACGGTCAGACTTTCAACCAATCAAAAACTTTATCCAAACGGATTATTCCAGAGCCTATCGTAACCCGACCCATTGGTGATAGGGAACGAAGACTCTGGGAACGAGATTGAGAGTCGAACGAACACAGTGCGGTGCCATTTTGTTTTGCGTGGTGTGTTGTGCGGTATTTACAATTGAAGATCGTCGCTTTCGAAACACAGTTCAAGAAAGATTGAAAGAAAGTTTATTAGTTCAACAACAGTTCTATCTCAGAAAGCTTTTGCAGAATTTGCTGTCGCTTCGATTGGCGGGATTTGGAGATCAAAGTCTGAACAAAATGGTTTTTTTTCACGTGAAGCACAGCAGAGTGACGGGACTTCCTCTTTCAATCAAGGTGGCTAAGAGAGAAATCAATTAAACGAGGTAAGTTTCAAGGAGTCGAAGTTGTGTTTGTGCAGGAGCCATAATCAGGGATGGAGACCGTAAGCGCGGGGTCCACGCAACCCTGTGTTTAGCCAAAAAATCTATTTTTAGAAAAAAATGCGCCAACCCTTACGTCATAAACCCGCGCGGATACGCGCAATTTTGCGTGACACGTGTGTCTACTTGATGACGTGACATTGCCCGGAAATTGTTTTTTCGATGAGGTAAAAATAAAAAGACGAACTGCCAGTTTATAGAGACAGTGTTTTAAAGCACTGATACACGAGGTCACAAAGCCATGGATGAAGATAGCATTGTTCCGGCAAAGAGACTAAAAACCGTGTTGGAGGCTTTTCGTGACACAAATGCCGGAAAAACATTGCAGGTACGTCGCGGGCTTACTTTTGCTAATTGTTTACATTTGCAGTAGTAAACTCAGTATGGGTACCGGTTATGATAAACTTATGTTAGTGAGCTGATCTCAGATACGACAATTACTTTTTCGCTTTTCTATGTCGACCGACGGGGAAACTTAGTCTTCGGGCACACATTCTTGCGGGGATCGGCTATTCATCGATTTACGAGCTGAGTTGAGTTTGAGCTGAGTTTGAGTTGAGTTTGAGTTAAGTTTGAGTTAAGATTGAGTTACAGTTTTTGGCGTTTTTCGCAATTAAAAGTAGTGAATATTCAGTGCAAGTCACTTCGAAAACCGTTTTCTTCGTGTTGAAAGCTATATTTGCATAAATTTTTGCAAAATTGCATGGCTTTCCTGATCAAAACAATCTCATTATTATTACAACTTTTAAGGCATCATTCTCGTTGCTGCTGTAAAGTCTATCGACGTCAAAACGATGTCTTCAAAGGGATAAGGGTAAGCCATTTAAAGCCAGCCCGGCGGCTACGATGAACCGTATTTGTCGTGCGGTATCATGATCGATCATCAAACGAAAGAGGACGACGAAGAGAGCCCGCATTACGCTTTTTGCTCATAACCGCTGAAATTCTAAAACACGATTGTCACGTTTGCTAGTCACCGAAGTTTTGTAATGCAAGCCGAGCATTTAAGTAAGTGAACATTTTTGACCTAGTCACACATGTCGGAAAACCATTTCACTGCAAAGTTGAAAGAGACAAAATCAATCAATCAATCAATCAATCAATCAATCAATCAATCAACTTTATTTAAAACACGGTAAATGGCTCAGCGAGCTGGTTTTCAGACGTGCCGTGTAAGAATTACAAAGTATAAATGCCAAAAAAATTACAAGAATTACAAGATATAAATGTTAAAACGACTAATAAACTAGGTATAACTTAGCGCTAAATATTATTTAATGTCAAAGAAATTTAAACAATACTAATAATTAGTAACCAACATAATTTACTATGTAATAATACGAACAAGCCATGTAAAAAAATGTGCCCTAGCGATTTAAAATGTGTCCTAGGATATCGCACGTTTAAAGCTTGCAAGATCCCTTATCTCACGTATTTGATTTGACTGTTGGTTCCAAGCATTTGGACCTCGAGTAATCAAGTAATGCTTGATTATGACGTCTAGTTGCCTAGCTACAATTCCAGCCAAAAAGATGGTGACACCAACCCAAAATTAACCTGCGATCAGGCTCTATTTTAGTTTCGCGTGGTACGTAATGTGGAGTTGGCGAAACGAAAAATAGAGCCTGACCAAATTCCTCTTCGATATTCCTTCCGCCCACTTTTTTTGATTGATTGACATGTCCTTCATCGGCCAATCAAATTTACTTCCGTTACACCAATACACGTGTGGACGGCAGATTCACGCTATTTTGTTTTGACCAGAGTTAATTACCGTGGGAGGAATTGTAGAGACGCAGTTCATCAAAAACACTCGCTTTAATACACACAGATCGACCGTTGGTTTTCACACACTCCGTGCATACATTACCGCTGCTTTATATAAATAGCGCGAACAATAGATGTAACACGATTGGTTCCGATACATTCCACACGTGCAGAATTACTCACGACACTACATTCCCTCCTTTTCTACAGACAAAAATTAAGGAAAAACTAATTAATTAACACACTATGGCAGTCACGCTTCAAATGTTCCTCCGACAAAACAAAACTCTCAACGCCTTAAGTGTCAAAAACAAACAGCAATAAAAGCAAGGTGACACACGCTAACACCAACCCGGTGTGGCCAACACATCACGCATGCGCACCCGCCTGGTATGTTAGCTACGCCATGCTGATGAGGCCCAAAAGGCCGAAACAGCTGTCCATGGCTGCTAATTGACCGGGTGAAATGGTTGTGCGCATGCGTGATGTGTTGGCCACACCGGGTTGGTGTTAGCGTGTGTCACCTTGCTTTTATTGCTGTCAAAAACAAAGTATCTGAATCTTTTAAGACTCTCTTAACTCCTTAGCGATAACACAAAGTCTCCGAAGCGCACAGGCTTCTTGACAATTCGCGTTGACCTACGCACAGTTTGTTGACTTATCAATGGACTTGCTGTCCGCATTTGGATTTCAGTTTCTCCTCCTTTTTCCGGCGAACTCTGAAGAGGCACTGGGCTGGTTCCGGACACTCCTGTCATCGGTGACGCGACAACTTTTTCCCCCTGTCCAACTTCCTCTGGCGAACAGTTTTCTTTCCCGTTTGGTCTGGACACATTATCTTGCTCATTGTACTTCTTTACGAGCGCAGTATTCCTCTTAAATTCCTCTCCAGCCTCGTTCCTGACTTTAACCTCTGTTCCAGTCTTCTGAACCACTTTGAAAGGACTCGGACGGAAGTTAGTCGAAAGCTTATTAGATTTTTCCGCCTTCAGTAACACAGTGTCGCCGATCCGTATGGACTTAGGCGTTGCACCTCTACGTGGATCGGCATAGGCTTTGCCCTTCAACTTATTCGACCAATCGTGATCTCGAACTTCTTCTCTCGGCATTTCTACGGCTTCTCTTCTTAACTCCGGTAACTTCGTCCTCATCTCCCGACCAAACATCAGGTAGAAGGGTGTGACACCTGTGGTTGCTTGCGGAGTGGATCGGTACACCGTCAGCCAAGTGACCAACTCGGTTCGCCAATTTTTCCCTTCTAAATTAGCAATCTGAAGAGACTTGAGCAATGAACGGTTCTGGCGTTCAACCTCGCCATTTGCTTGAGGCCACAGTGGTGTCGTCCTGCGATGCTCAACTCCATGTACTTGTAGAAATGACTCAAACTCTTCGGGCACAAACTGGGGACCATTATCTGTCCTCAGGGAAAACGGTACACCAAATCTGGCAAACATAGGAATGATTGCCTCTATGATCTTGACGCTTGTAGTAGACTTCAAAATAGCAACTTCCAGAAATCTGCTGTAATGATCAACCACCACCAAAATACTCTCTCCTGTAGGTAGGGGTCCTAATAAATCTGCACTGCAGTCTTGCCAAGGGGCACTTGGAGGCAAAACACGAGACATCGGATCAGGTGGACCACAACTTGAAGTAACTTGACAGCCATGGCAAACCTTGCACAAATTCTCTACATCTTTGTCCATTCCTGGCCACCACACCTTACTACGAAGCCGATACTTTGTCTTCACCACCCCCTGATGACCCTCATGTGCCAATCTGACTACCTTGTCTCACAAGACCTTGGGCACCACTATCCTTGTACCACGAAGCAAAAACTCGCCATAGGTGCATAATTCGTCTTTGACGTGTGCATATGAAGGAAACGTACACTGTTCCCAGTTCCCAGATTTTATACAGTTCTTCACTAAACACAGTTCCTCATCACCGTAAGACGCCTCTTCAATCTCCTTCGGTGATAATGCTACAGGCACGCAGCTCTCTACAACGGCTCTGACGAAATCGTACTCCTCGCCACGGTCCAATTGTTTCACGGCATTCAAACGAGATAATGCATCAGCAATGTTTGTCTTCCCAGGCCGGTACACGACTTTAAAGTCGTACCCTTGTAACCGCAACACCCATCTCTCAATTCGCGCATAAGGCTTTGACGTACGTGAATAGATTCGTTCTAAGGGTTTGTGATCCGTTTCCAGCTCAAAGCTTCTCCCGGAAAGATACATGTTGAATCGCTTACAGGCCCAAACCAATGACAATGCCTCCTTCTCCGTCTGACTGTAACGCCTCTCCACGTCAGTCAAGCTTCTAGATGCAAATGAGACAGCCCTCCATGTCCCTCCTTGTTCTTGGGCAAGAACTGCACCTAAACCCACGGGAGACGCATCTGCAACGACTCTTGTCCTACAGTCAGCCCTGAAGTAACCCAATGTGTCGGCCCGAGTGATAAGACGCTTCAGCTCCTGAAAAGCTGTCTGCTGCTCGCCTCCCCACTTGAAGGTAACGCCCTTCCTGGTCAACTCTTGAATGGGCTTGGCTACGGATGCTACATCTGGCATGAACTTTGCCGAATACTGAACTAGACCCATAAACGATCGTACCTCACTTGCGTCCTTAGGAGGCCGTGCATCTCTAATGGCAGCAACCTTCTCTTCACTTGGGTTAACGCCATTGCTGGTCAGTTCGTGACCGAAGAACGTGAGCCTTGACAATCGAAACTCGCACTTCTCTCCGTTCACTGTCAACCCCACTTCACTCAGCCTATCCAACACAGCAAAAAGACACCGGTCATGTTCCTCTACACCCTTTCCATGAATAATTAAATCGTCCGCAATGTTCGCAACTCCGGGACAACCCCTCAGCACATCTCTGACAATTTGCTGGTATTTCTCCGGTGCCGACGTCACCCCGAACATCAGCCGCTTGTAACGATATAGACCTCGGTGTGTGACGAAAGTAGTGATGTGCCGACTGTCCTCGCGTAGCAGAATCTGATGAAAACCCCATTTGAGATCAATCTTGCTGAACACGGTACTCCCGTTCAAATCGTGCAAAAGCTCCTCCATCGTTGGAATCGGGTGTCTTTCACGGATGATTGCTTCGTTTGCACGCCGCATGTCCACGCACACCCTTATGTCTCCATCGCCCTTAGGAACAACCACCAAAGGTGAGATCCATCCTGAAGGCCCATCTGGTACCTCCTCAATAATGTCGAGCTCCAGAAGCTGGTCGAGCTTCTTGTCCACCTTCTCACGTAATCCAAACGGTATTCTGCGCACAGGCTGGGCGACAGGCTTCACAGACTCATCGATATGGAGTTTAAGCTCGTATCCCTTTAAAAAACCAACACCAGTAAACAAGGCCTTGTATTTCTCCCGAATACAACTCTCAAGTCCTCTACTGTCAACATTGTTTGCTTGGAAGGGACCAACGTACAAAAGATTGAGAATTTCCGCGGTCTCACGACCCAGTAACGTTCGGCCGTCGCCCTTAACCACCACGAAATCTGCTCTACAACCACTGTTGTTACCAGTCAGCGATAGATCCGTAGTAAAAGTTCCGAGAGTCGGTAACGGTTCCGTACCGCCGTAAGCAAAAAGCTCTCTGGCAGACTTGCGCGACTCACAGTTTATTCCTTTCAGTTTCAACATCTCCCAGGTCTGTTGTCCCACCACGTTACAAGTAGCACCAGAATCAATAAGGACATCAGATACAGTTACACCTCCGACTATCAAGGTAATCAAATCACTACTTTTCCGCTCATGGCCAGTTAACTGCTCCACAGTAAATGCAAACTCGGGACTTTGCTGAACCGGTCCGGTAGGTCCTTCGCTGTAACTCCCGTCAGCTACAAGGTTTGTTTCCTGCGAACCTCCACGACCACGACTACGTCTTCCTCTACCGTCACCTCGTCTACTCCCAGTATTTCTTCTTCCACCACCAGCACCTTTGCCACCTTTATCCCCTCTGGATCCGGAGCCACCACCACCACGCTGACGAGCTCGGGGACATTTAACTCTGAAATGGCCAATAATACCGCACATTCTGCAAGCCCAGTCACGCGCTGGACACTTCCTGTCTCCACTGAAATGTCCTTCTTGATCGCAACTAAAACATTTCTTCTCTTTCCCAGAACGCGTATTTCCATCCGACTTGTCACCAACTGCATTCACTTGGCCAGTCAATTGATTACTCCCTTGGTCAGTACCGTACTGTTTCAACTGGCGATCAACAGCTTCCTGCGACCTCGCAACCCTCAACAAATCATCCAACGTTAGAGCTCCCTCCTTTTCCAGGAACTTCCGACGCAGCTTGCTGGAATAACACTTGTCAATAACCTGATCACGGATGTAGTCGTTCTCGCTTTCACCAAACTCACAGTTGATTGCTCGTTGACGAAGCCTACAAACGAACTGATCAACGGTTTCTTCACTTTCCTGCACAATTTGTCGAAACAGATGTCTCTCAAAAGGAACGTTCGCCTTTGGGACAAAATAATCATCAAGGACTTTAACTGTTGCCTCGAAAGTAGCGCTCTCAGCCTCAGCAACAAGTATGAAGTAAATTTCCTGAACATCCATTCCCGCAACATGTAAAAACAGAGCTCTCTTCTGTCCGTCATCCGAAACCCCTTTCCCTGTAACGTACAGATTGAATGCTCTTTTCCACCTCTTCCACCGTTGGCTTAAACTATGTGGCTCTCCTTTTGGGTTAAATGGTTCCAAACAACCGACATCTAAAGCGACCGAAGTTCTACCCTAACAACTCGAAGCACCACTCGAATCGCCGCTTCCTGCCTCTGTCTCGCCTCCCGGCATCGCTAAGAGAAAGCCTTGTCGAAAACCTCGACAAAATCCTCGACGAAATTCTTAGGTTATCCTCGTCGCCAATGTAGAGACGCAGTTCATCAAAAACACTCGCTTTAATACACACAGATCGACCGTTGGTTTTCACACACTCCGTGCATACACGTTGGCTTTAATTTGAGAAAAACAAGTAAAGCATGGGGAATGTTTTCGACCGCTATATTGCGGCAAAGGCCGGTGTAATTCTCCCTCCGAACTTCACTGAATATGCATCCTAGTTAAGCTTGACATCTTAATTTGTAATTGAGATAACCTAGCTTTTTTTCCTTTCGACTGTTTGGCAATAGATTTTTAAAGAAAAAAAAAAAAAAGAAATACATTATTCCTTTAACGTGTTTGCCCATGAAGGTTTCTTTGGTGATTTTTTCGGGTAATATCTTCAGTTGCTGTGTATTTCTAGAATTGCGTGCAGTAAAATCATGATAAGTTTGGCTGTTAATTTTTTGATGGAGTACGAACAGTAAGATGCACTCACAAAGTTTCTTTTATTGTTGTACAACTGATCTCTCTGGAAACATGCCATTTTAGTTTCTGGAGTGCGAGTTTTAAGGTAAATAACTGGAAATATTATGAAGTGTGAAAACAAAGCGTGTCATGTACAGTAAATAAATAAAGCCGTTTGATACACAGATATTCAAAACATGCAATCGTGTAACTTGCGTTTTTATCGGCATCTCCTCCTGTTGATATATATATGTCCCTTGTCTCATCTAGGAAACCAATATGCATCGGCTTTCATTTCCATTTGAAAGAACCAGCTATTTAGCTTTCAAAACATCAGGGAAGTTTGTGCCAAAGTACTTTCAACCATATGGCCACAGAGCTCGACAACGGAATCGCTAATTTCACTCGTTCCAGAGATTCAAACCCGATTCTGGACAAGTTATGAGATGTTTCATATGGCATATCTCCATTTATACAAATACAATCAAGTTGCACCGTCCACGGCATTGTAAGAACAAAAGGAAACAAATTTTTTCGCACACTTATGGCGGATTAGTCTCGAGGACTTCGCGAGAGCTCCGCGCAATCACGATGGCATTTTCACTTCCGGCGTTTCAACAGCCAATCAGATCACGAGTTTGGTCGGCCAAAATTTGGCCGACCGTCCGGAATTCTTGAGAGACTTTTGGTCAGGCCCAATTTTAGCGAGCGACGACATAAGAGAACATATGGGCGAAGCTAAAAATGGGCCTAATCGCAGGTTAACCCAAAATGCAACCGCTTCCCCCGTTTTCAATGTTGATTGCGCTATAACTTTAGGCATTCATGAGAAAAGTCAATAGTTTTTTTTCCCCACAACTTCGAAAGGAAGGAAGGGTGGGGGGGTGAACTTATGTGTGGCATCAAGTGTCCCAGAGATTTAAATGTGTGGCATCAAGTGTCCCAGAGATTTAAGACCGAGATTAGGCCGGGTCTAAAACAAAAGTCACTTTCAGTTTGACGGGTCACTCGTACTTGCAGGTCATTGTTTTACCTTTCCGAAAGTAACCCAAAATTAAACCTTCCATTTGTCTAACCCTAGGCCTAAAAACCCAGGCTTTTGTAGAATATGCCTTGTTATTAATCAGGGAAAACACTATGAAATGATGTTTGTTTCGCTCACCTTCTGTTTCCCGTTTCTACATGGTAAGACTTGGCATCTTTGCGCACTTCGGGTTCTGGTTCTCACTCAATGGAATGTTGATAGTTAATCGAAGAGTCGTCGGCAAGCGTTCGAAGTTACTTGTTATTTACTTGTTAATTAATTTTGGTTTTTCTTTCACGGTTTCTTTTGTTTTTTGCCGGCAACTGTGACGTAAATGAGAACTGACAAAGGCACTTCCAAGGCCAGGGTCAGTAAGGGAAAAAACGGGTTCCAGGTTCCGAGTTCCAGATTTTACACAAACCCTCATTGCGGCTCACTTGTTCCGATAATTTTGTGTGATAGCCGATCATGAAAACCACGCTGCTGGATGACAAACGGTACGTTTAATCGTTTAGCCGCCGGGGCTATAAGCTGGCTTAACAGTAAAACCCATCTTTAGCTTTACAAGAAGACATCTTTTCTGCGTCGATAGACTTGATCGCTAGACGGAACAACCGCGCGCCGGTGGCTCAGTTTGTTATGCACGAGATCGTGAATTCGACTCCGGACGGACTCGCAACACTCAGGTCTTAAAATAATTTAGGAGAAGGTGCTGCCTTTGTAATAACATCCGCAAATGGTTAGACTTTCAAGTCTTCGCGAATAAGGACTATAAATCGCAGGTCCCGTCTCACAAACTTCAATGTTCATAAACTCTGTGAGATGTTAAAGATCGCACCACACAGTGTTGTGGTCTGGTCTTTTCATCAGCCATATGGTCGGCTTGACATAATCTTCTAAAGGAACCATTGGTCGATGAGACCACATAACAGCAAAACAGACAGTAGTCAAATCGAAGGAGTCCCAAGTGCTGAAACTGGTAAACTGGTAAACTGGTAAACAAGGATACTGCCGTGCATGAAATTTCAAGATTGTTTTGATCAGTTTAAAACCATTTCGTAAAGATACACCTGTGCACTTCACGAAAACGGTGTTTCGTGGTCTTCCCAGTGACTTCTACTTAATATTTATTAGATTTAAGTGCCAAATATGCCAAAAACCGTAACTCAATATCAACTCAATTTTAACTCAATCTTAACTCAAACTCAACTCAAACTCAACTCAACTCGTAACTCGATCAATAGTCTATCTCATTTTGGCACTCCAAAAGTTTGTGTCCAAGGAATACGAAAGGAATCCTATCGAATTCTAGATGCACTCCCTTGGTTGCCTGGACATCTTTCTAGTAAATATGATGCCTTGGATTTTTTTTAGTTTTCCCCGCATTCTCTGTATTTACTATTGCATCCGAATGGCCTATCACAATAATGTTATATGTAGTGAAGAGGAAAAGTTATTCAAAGAGAGGAATAGTCATCAGCAACACAAGGCATTTTGTAGCAACTGAAACAGTGTTAGACTAGATTACAGTGATTGGAAGTAATTATTTTTGTGCACTGGCTACTAAATGATTCACTGACATTTAATGTAAAATTGATTGAAAACAGACCTGTTTAGCGAAAACTGTTTGTTTTTGACAAGTGAAGTGTATTTAAAAAATAGAAAAATAACTATTCAATATTAATTTTGATCTGCTCCATCTTTTAGAATATACATGTCCTAGAATACAGTTCTAAAAGCACCATTTTGTGGGTAATTTAATTTATTATTTCCATCATAGAAAGTGGATAAGAATTTACAATAATTTCCTTTGTTACGAATTCCATGGCCTCATCCCGGTCCCTAGTCACCATAATTGCCACAAACGGTCAATAACAATAACATTTTCGGAAAAAATAATTAAGACATATAATAAACTTGCATTGATTAAAAACAAAAAAAAGATATCTAACCTATTGAAGACTTTCCAAAACCTCTAGTCTGGTATGTAACGGTAAATGAAGTCGTTGTATTGACTTCATACTCCTTTATAAGTTTGATAGCATCTTCCAAGTTCGTAACATATCCCGAATAATCAGAAAAGCTCTCAGAGAAGAGTTGACTCCATGAGCTTGTGTTTACATCCATTTCCTTCAAGTTTGGCAGGTATCTTTGTTTACAGCGTCCGCAGACAGCAAAGATCGCTGTAAAAAGCCCTATTATTCCCACCTCTCCCCTCCCCGATCATCGAGACATGACCTGGTTCCGGTCCTTTAAGAAATACAATACAATACAATACAATACATACTTAATTGACCGCTCCCCCATAGGAGCTTTTCAGGGCCAATGAAACAATCAACGAAACAACAGAAGACAACGACTACAACTGTTAAGAATCCCAACTGGCCGGAGGCAAACCAGTTGCCTATTTACAAGTGCAGCTGGGAAGTTGAACCAGGGACTACCAGAATCAAATTTAACGAGTGGTCAGAGCGGGTCTTGAACCCGGGAGGCAAGCGCCCTAACCATTGGGCCACACTGCCTTCAGAAATGATCAAGGCATCATTTAAATAACAATCAGGAGAGAAAACTAGTGTTCACGCAGTAAAAGTCAGAGATTTTATTTAAAAAGCATTGTTCCTGCCGACTTACCCGTGAAAATCGTTCGAAACGCTCTTCAGAACATTTTCCAGACTAAATACTCTATGTATCCTACAAGTAGAGCACTCTACTCTTTCGCCGCCATTTTGATGAGCTTCAAGGGCATTTTTATGGGGAAGTCCGCGTGACACTTCGAGAATCGCGGACTCAACCTGGTGAGGTCATTGGTATCTAAGGTCATCGAGGATGGACAAATATGCAAAATTTTTCAAAATGGCGGCAAGGAATAAGGTGAGAGAAATCTGGGTACGACAACTATGGGGCGCCAAGTGTAAAATATTATTTAAGTACTTTCCCCCTATATTTTGTGTTATTTATAATTAACACATTGAACAACCTTTGCGATTTATAAATCGCTAGGTTACGAACTTTGCGATTTATAAATCACAAGGTTACGAACTTCGCGATTTATACTGAGTCGCAAAGTTACCAACTTTGCGATTTATAAATCACAAGGTTACGAACTTTGCGATTTATAAATCGCAAGATTACAAACTTTGCGATTTATGAATCGCATGGTTACCAACTTCGCGATTTATAAATAGCAAGGTTGTCAACTTTGCGATTTATAAATCGCACAGCTGGTAACCTTGCGATTTACAAATCACAAAGTTCGTAATCTTGCGATTTATAAATCACAAAGTGTGATTTATAAATCGCACATTGCGATTTAATAATATAACCGCAAACACATTAAATTCATGCCGCGGGCTCGTGGTCCAATGTTTTGATTTTTTGGTGCAAGACAAAACTTGACAAGACCGCTCTCCTCAGCCGTCTCAGGAACAATTTCTGATAAATTAAGTGCTCAGGAATCATCAAAGAAAAGTGAGGTAAGAATAGGCTTTATTTTCTTCATCAATTTTATTTCGATTTATGGCGAATCGGTCTGAATTGTAAGGTTTGTTTTTTTAATTTGCCGAGCTCGAGATCACAGAATCTTTATCGTACTGCATCTATCCCACCAACCGCTCCTTCTCAAGTTTGCACGATTTCATCTAGCTTCATCTATACCAGTGTCGTTACAAGCTCTCATTGACGACGAATGAGAGAAGTGATGGTCGGACTTAGGTCGACAATTTAAGCAACTGTCTCTTTTTGACACCTGAAAAATTCAGGTGGCTCCAACGGCATTCGAACCCATGATATCTGCGATGCCGGTGCAAAGCGGCTCTCTGAGGCCACACACTTGGGAGAGGGTCTTGTTTCCGTGAAGGACTCGATGAATGAAATGAATCTATATTAACATTATCAAAAATTTCATTAGTGCAAAATGCAAACAAGTGCATAATTATTACATAGACCGAAAGGAAATTGAGAGTAAAAAGTAGGATGAAAATCATTTTGTCCTTTTACGTCCGACATAGACACTTTTGCGAGCAAAATGATGTAATATAGTATGCACTTGTAAGCATCCTTTGCATCTTGGCACTGATGGAACTTCTGCTAATGTTAATAGAGATTCATTTCATTGATTGACTCCTTCACGGAAAGAAATGAGCCCAATAAATTGACCTGCTCTGAAGTATTCTGCTTCAAAGATTCATAGCTCAGTTGGTAGAGCATTGCATCGGTATCGCAGAGGTCATGGGTTCGACTTCCGTTAGAGTCTTAGAGCGACCTGTATTTTTCAGGTGTCTAGCAAAACTGGTTGCTTAAATTGTCGACCGAAGTCCGAGGATCACTTCTCTCATTCGTTAATAGCGAGCTTACGCAACAGGACAGCTGGAAGACTAAGGACGGCAGAATGGCGAAAAAATGTCGCGCGAGACTATGCATTCCCAATCTTACGCGACATTTTTTCGTCATTCTGCCGTCCTCAGTCTTCCAGCCGTCCTGTTGCGTAAACTCGCTAACGATAACTCGTAACGACACAGGTAAAGATGAAGCTAGATGAAATCGTTTAAACCTTAGAAGGAGCGGTTGGTTGGATGGATGCGGTACGTTAAAGATTCTGTAGTATCGAGCAAACATGGCAATAAAACGAAGCTTGCAATTCAGATCGATTCGCCATAAATCGAAATAAAATTGACGAAGAAAATAAAACATATCCTTACCTCACTTTTCTGTGATGATTCTTGATCACTTAATGCATCAGAAATTGTTCCTGGGACGGCTGAGGAGAGCGGTCTTGTCAAGTTTTTTCTTGCACCAAAAAATCAAAACATTGG
>NC_090891.1:18282652-18307652 GCF_036669925.1 Montipora capricornis | reverse complement strand
AGACTCGATCCGTAAGGCCAAGGAAGCTTTTTTAATTTTAAAAGGCAGGACAATTGATCCCAACGGTCTTAATATCCGCGAAGAAACGTATTAGATTTCAGTTTATTATTTTGAGTGATTTCCGTTATTTTTCCGTGACTCTTAGTATTTGAATTCAAAATCTTTGTAACTGCCATGTTTTATCACATTTTTTCCAGTATTACGTCAACATCCATTTACTATATATATATATGTACATAGAAGCAATTCAATGTAAACTCTCATTGTACCTGAAGAAGGCTGGTTTGGCCAGTCGAAATATAGTGCATCACTAAAATCAAATCTACGTTGTATCGGCTTTTGCTTAAAATATATAATTTATTACTCGTCCCAGACCAATGCGGCCGAGCTTCCTGAAGACCCGGAAATTCGAAACACGAAATAGACATTGAGGAACAACACAATGCGTAAAGTACAAAATAAAGATAATTGTCGACGCAGAAAACATAATTCGAGGAAGTACAAAATTTGAAAGTAAATAACAGAATTCAAAAGTGAATAACATAATTCCGGGTAGAGCACGGACGATAGTTAATGTTTCCTTCCGTGGTCTTTGCTTGGCGTCGAATCTTCAGAGAGGCAGAATAAAACGTCGGCAATCTCTGAAAACGTTCCCGTTTTAGCCATAGAAAGAGGCTTTGTTCAATCTTCGCGTTACTCCAACGATCAAAAGTTAGCTTAGCGACCCGGCCAGATACTCGAATTACTTTCACTCCGGGTGGGAGACAGCACTTTCCTCCCATCAAAAATCAATACCCTCGTACCCTGCAGTTCTCAATACTCGTTGTTGTTCATCTGTGAAACTAAAGAAAGACTTTTGCTATAGGATTTCAAGGAAGTGAATTCAAGGAAGTGATTTTTGATGGGAGCAAAGGACTGTCTCACTTAACAATGCAAAGGTCATCATATAAAGAGCTGCTCATATATCGAGCTTGGGGTACCTGTAATCGTTTCAAGTTTTTTACCGAGTTTAATACAACAAATGTTTACGGCTGTTTCTGTTGGAGAAATATCGGAGGAAGTGTCAACCGCTTCCCTACAATCTGCTGAGGGAGATGAGCATCGAATTATAGAACATCATCATCGATCTCCCACTGGAATTACTCCGACGGCGTCAAAAGGACAGCTACAGTTCTGCTTCAAAACTGTCAAGGACCAAAGCCCCGACCCACAACGAAAAGGTCTCTATTTGGAAAAAACCCTGTCGTCGAATATTCGGTTGTCCCAGGAAGAAATAAGCCATTTTTAAACATTGCAACGGAAGTTTTTTTTACACCAATTGTGAAGGAAAGTCTGGGAAAATACCATCAAAACAAACAAGTACTAGTACTGACGTTATCGGCGCTTTTAAATGAATATAATTTTTAAACTTGTGGCTCCCTAGATCAAACTGACGTTTACAGAATTTAACACTTTTCTAACGGCAGGATGCTGCAAAAGCGAGGTAATGGATCCCATCCAAACATGATTCGAGCACAGCCTCAATCTTGACAAAGAAATTACTGTGTGGAAAGATCAGATGGAAAAAAAATGTAAACAAGTGAGACTTGAGAGTGAACTGATCGCATCCCAAAACGGATCCTCTGAAGAAAGTGACTCGATGGACTTGAGTTCCGTTACCCTGCGAGCAGAGCCTCCTTTTGTCTTTTTCTTTACTGAGGAGGAGAAAAGTAGGCTCTGCCCGAATCGCGTCAACTCTTTGAAGCCGCCGCAGCCCGAACTTCTGGACTAGTCAATCTTGTTTTCTCTCGTCAAACCGGTTTTTCTGGTGCGAGCGTCCGTTTAGTGACAAAACCGATGGTTATAATTGAGCCCGCTGTACCATGAAAAACCAAGATGGCGGCGAGATCTGGCATATTAGGCTTGGGCTGTATCCTGGCAACATGCAGCGCATATTCAATAAAGATCTTACTCGATTCATACAGAGCCTTTCTCGAGAACGCCAAAATCGAGCAAGCAAAAGAAAGGCTCTTCTAGCAGGGTGGAGTTCCGTTGACTTCTCCCTCAAAACTGTCTGTGTAATAAATAGAGGATATTACACGGTGGCGAGAAGATATGAATTTTATGTTCGAGTGGCAATAACAATATCTCACGAGTGAGCGAAGCGAACGAGTCAGATATTGTTATTGCCACGAGAACATAAAATTCATATCTACGAGCCAACGTGTAATATCCTCTATTTATTATATGGAGACTAAATATTGAATATTTCCAATTTTACTGTGTTTCAAAGTAATCAGGTTTTACTAATACTGCTGGGCTTTATAGCAAACAGAAAATATTCTTCTTCGTGCTCTCGTTTTCAAGTTTTTCTGTGAACTCTTTAACTTCTTCGTCGCTGATGGACGCAAACCTGCTCGCCATGCTTTTATTCTTAACAACAAACGCGACGCGAGAAACCAATTCAACAAAAGCAAAAGGCGGGAATCGTGACGTCATTGAACGATACGACACTCACAAAGGTGACATACGGAAAATACGCCACTCGGGTCCCGGATGAAGTGGCGTATGGAATCTACGAGTGGTTTAGTTCCCAGTAAAACACTCTCCTCCATATAATAAATGAGGCTCTTTCCATACCCAGTTGGCGGAATTCAGAGGACATCCTTTCATTCGACAAAAATGCTTTTAAGACAGAGTTCCTGTTCTTGTTTAATCATTGGAAAGAACTCAAGCGCCCCTTCTGAGCGCACTGTTGAATTTCGCCGATAAAATAGCCGCTGTTCTTCGCCGTTCATGATTCTTCGTTTCCGGTTTGTGTGACGTAAGAGTCTTTTGTGTGTTATCCAATCAGAGAAACATCCAGATTCTGGATGTTCGACAACAGGCCAATGAATAGATTTGTGTAAGGCCTTCCTTTCCTTCTCTCTCTGACCCCCTGACCCCCTACCCCTCAGGAAGGACTGATACTCAGCTTAGCTTCAGCCCAAAAGGATGCAGAATAGTGACCAATTGAAAAACATTTTAGGCTAAAAACATGCAACACAGCCCACAAGGATGTACAAGACGTACAATAGTGACCAATTGAAAAACACTTTAGCCTTTCAAACATGCAACACAGCCCAGAAGGATGTACAATACTATAGTGACATTTTTGTCCTACATCACCCTTCATAAGTGCACCACCGCAGATGAGTGTAACCTCGCGACGAAATATTCATCACCATGAGCTGCCCTTGCGCCTCCAACTTGTATGAACGTTTTCTGCATTTCGTGTTTGCTTGAATTTCTATTTTCGCACGTGTACGTCGAATAATGCTTCACTTCTGTGTTCCATTCAACAGTGATGGCGAAGCAAGCCCCCCAAGTGGAGAAAATGCCGACGACAAACGGATGTCCTACAGCGATTATCTTCAGGTAAGCTTGACTAAATAGGATCAAAAGTGTATTAATTAAATTTTCTTGGCATTTTTACACTTGTTTGTAAACGTAGCGGTTTTTCTTTTACGGTTAAAAATACAAATTGCTATGATTGCATGATTACATTCATGAACTTCGAATGCAAGTTTGAAGTCTCAATTATAGATAGTCTACTGAGTTATGCCAGAATCCGGAATCACAGGTCATTGTTTTACCAATACAGAGAGTAAAAACTATCCTAAACATTCATAAAAGCTAACCTTAGGCCTAAAAACGTTTGTTTAGGCCTAATGAGGCCTAAGGTTAGCTTTTATGAATGTTTAGGATATTTTTTACTTTCTGTATTGGTAAAACAATGACCTGTGATTCCGGATTCCGGGTTTTAGGGTTGCCTGTTATGTCAACTTTAATATGCGCATACTGAAAGGATGATGTTACGTGCAGGAATAACCAAGAGATGTTCGCAAACAAGGCATGAATGAAAATAACTCCCGAGTACGATATAAGGCACGCAACAAAAGTGTGACAACAAGCAGTTACCCTTTTTCAACTATTATTTAATTAGTTTTACACTGTTACAATTATTATTACTTTTAAGCAGTTCGTAAAGCAAAGCGGGCTTACTGTCTTTCATGGCCATACAGGTATTATCTTGATCAACTTCGAACTCCATGTTCCACTGATTGTAGACAATTCTTGACCTTCCCGATTCACTGGATTCTTTGTGTACACAAACTCTCACGAAGGACTTAACGAGATGCTTCCGTGACGCATACTCTGGGTTGCCTGTGGTACGTGTCACAGAAAACCAGAAGGCACTGAATTGTGTGGTATTGAACTAGAGCATTCTAGTCTCTGAAGAATAACAAATAAAAGAGAAGCGAGAGACATTGGCTTCTGGGCTGACATGTTGATAACACAACTTCTTTTCACCACAAGTTTAAGCGTACCCTCTGAGCATCTGACAGCTTTGTAATCACTGAAGTTAACCCTGTCCGGCGGGGTTAGTGTCTGGACGGGAGACCAAAACAATATACACCTCATAAAACAGAAGCATCGGACCCAAAATACTATTAACGCTAACAAATGCGAACTCAGCAAGGTACAAATTTTGTTAACTCGCTTTATGCAAAACAAGAACATCATTCTAAAAGCTTATTCTAAGCAAAAAGTAGGTTCTGGAGGTAATTTTGAGAGTGGAAATCAAGGTTACGCGGCAGACGGCAAATACAAACTCACCATTTAATTCAGTTAACACACAAGAAAGACATGAAAATGCTTTACTATTGCCATAAAAACTATCCGGTTAAGCTCGCATATCATAAAACATGATGAATTCATAAAGGCCACCTTTTCCAGCGAACAATTTTTTGAAACAAACAACATATTTGCTATTAGAGGCAAAAACCCCTTGTGTTTCATTATACGTGCGTGAAGAGAAGAAACTCAGTCGTGTCAAATATGCGCACTGAAACCAAATGGAAAATTCTCTGGTAACTTATGGGTTCAAGAAAGACAGAGAATGAATCGAACACCTTAAGTGGATCTGTGATCAACTCTGCACAGTCTTCAGGTAAAAAAAAAATTGGAAATGTGACAGCCAAGAATTATTTGAAAGAAAGCTTGTCGTCTATTTTGTGCTTCATTATTCAAGGAAAAGGTTCTTCATGGAAACGGTTAGGCTCGATTTCCGCCGCTCACTCGAGTTCGGGTATCCTCCCCGAGAAGAGACGGCTGGACGCGTGAGGGATAGATTGTGTCTGTGACGTAATTTCAAAATATAATTTATGCGAAGTCAATAGTTGCGGGGAAATAGCATTAGACATCCCAAAAACACTGATTTTAAGAAAACAGAAATTACATAACAATACTTAAAACGTCTGTGCGAAGTTTCCAGATGATACGAGCTTGAGTTTGTGGTTAAATGATCAGAATGATCAATGTGAGTTTGAATTCAACAGGCGAATCATCAAAAAAATCTTCGGCGGCTTCAGCTCTCGGTCGACCTCATCGGCCCCCTCGTTTTGCCACCAATAAACTCAGCAGTACTTTCAATTGATCTTGAGGAATTTTACTTGCTCTTACATTAGCGAAGTATGAGGAGAAAATTGCAATAGAAATGGATTTGAAAGCTGTATTTTGACCTTGGCGCTAACTGGAAAATCAGTGAAGTTTGCGAACTCAGGCCGAAGAAAACGACACAGTTCCCATTCTCCAGCTTCTCGAACACTTTTCGTTGTCGCAATCTTCGATGTCTCCTACCTTAAAAGCACTGTAAACCTCGAACATGCCGGGTCAAAGAATACCTTTGCAGCCAAAACATATAATTTATGCCAGACGGATTTGTGCAGGCGAGTTTCTGATTGGCGGAGATTGACAATGGCTTACCTCACGCGTCCAGCCGAGATTTCGGGAGTGAGCGCTGGCTCATTTCCCGAAGCAGCGGCTGGTAATCGAGCCTAGGAAACGGTTTGATCCTGAAATTTTAGTTTGTTGTAATATTGGGCATATTTGACACGATTGAGTTTTTTCTCTTTCGTCTGCTGGTATGACTTCTGGGTGACCCCTTAAATGGTCTTAATGACCCCCCAACTTGAAAAAAATTGTCTGGAACGGTGCACGTACCACAGGCAACCCAGTGTACTCTCACGGAGGGTCTAGTTGAAACTAACAGAAGCCCAGACAATAACGTGCCTGCTGCCCGTCAGGAAAAACCCCCTTTTTAGAGGAAACCTGAACCCTCCCGAATGCAGAACCAGGCACTTAACAAATACCCCGAGGGTGAGGGGTGGCAAATCCAACAACTGTAAGATAACAAAATAAATCAAAACGACATCGATAAAAAATCTCGAAACGAGAGCACGGTTGGCAGCAACGTTTATAGTCTCCTTCGCAGCCGCTCGGGCCGGAGTCACGCAACGCTCCCCGTCACCACGCGGCTGCTTCAAACCGACATGCATTCCTTTCTCTTTGTTTTGCGCTTTTGTTTGCTCGGACCAATGAACCTCGTTTATTTGTCATTGTATACGCTTCGTGGGGACGGGGAGCGTTGCGTGACTCCGGCCCGAGTGGCTGCGAAGGAGACTACAGCAACGTCAGCATAGAATGGCTCGACTCAGCAAAATCCCGCCCTTACTCCCTTATAGTACTTGCGTCGCCATAGAAACTGTCAAAAACCGGCGAACCGTGAAAACAACTTGCTGCTATTCTTCGAATTGCGGTAAATAACATGCATTTCCGTGATACGATCGGATCGCGGAAGGTCTTCCCTAACTCCAAATACCTGGATCTTTATGCACTTACGACGTGCGAGCGAAAAAATAACAAACAAATAAACAAACCACTTTTACTATTCCGACATGAAATGTTGAAAGACTAAACTATGAATTGAATTAAAATAGCTGAAATAGCTTGATGCCAAATGAAACTAAACTAGCTGTGAGTGATGGCCATCAGAAAGCATGTGCGTATCAGAGAAAGTTGACACGATTAAAATCGCGAAACGTGACAACTTAGCTACGATTTCAGTGTGTACTTAGATTTCTGGGTCAAATACAAGTCATATATACCCGGAAATGCTTTGTCAAATACAATTCAGCATGAATAATTAAATTATTTACATATTGAGAAGCGAAGGAATATATTTCATTCTATAGCTAGGGCGAGTATTTTAAGAGTAGGCTCTTCTTATTTTCAGATGAGCGACTCGAAGAAGTTAAAAGAAGCTCTTGTTAACAATAATCCTGATTTATGTTCAAAACTAAAAAGCAAATATTGTCAACAAATAAAAATCAATCAGTCATTTCGAAGATTCAAGGAGCTGCCACAAGATTTCTTGGCTCAGTCTCTAGTTCCATGTGATGCTTCACCAGACTTGATCACTTGTAAAGTAATTGGAGATGGAAATTGCTTGTACCACACCATTTCCGGGTCTTTGGTTAATTAATTAATTCTGGGCTCCTGAAAAAAATCACTCAGGCTACTAACTTTTAATGTTGGAAGCCCGAAGGTCTCCCAGAAAATTTCCTTAGGCAGCACCCTTGCAAGTTGCATGAAACGATTCACAGGGTAACAGCGCCTTAAGTCCTATTCTCCTAGGAGTCAATGGTTTAACCCTTGTGGTTCCTTTGCGCCTCCTTTCTTTATTGTTTTACCAACAATCTTCTATTTGTAACTGTAGTCAAAGTTGTCTGCGAACAAGAAACATAAATTTACTAAAGTGCTACTATGATAAAATGTTTATGCCTTGAATTTTTAGGTATGTCACATAGAATGCCAGGGAAGATTAAAAACGCCGTTTACCATTCGGAAGTATCAGCATTGGTTCCAGAAATATTTAAGTTTGAAAATGTGTAAAATATGAAATTGAGAGGGTTGATGACGTCATTCACTCAACCCATTATAACATCAAGTATATAAATAGAGCTTATAATCTCGGTCAAGAGATCATTGAAACTTGGTAGGCTTATAGTTTTACAGGCAACACACCTATGGCTATAAAGAAATTGGTTCCCATTGGCAACTCATTCTTTTCCAGTCTCCTCCAACCTGATTTCAATATTTTTGGTGATCTTAAAGCATATTTATATTCTTGCAGGATCATGCAGATGGTGCACTGTTGGCAAATATCAAAACAGAATGCCAAAGGTGGCGTGAGATGTCTTTCTTCATCACATTTGATCAAAATGTGGTTGAGTTTATAATGTCATCACTTTGCCAATTTGCATATTTTAGAACCTTGAATATCTCTGGAACAAAAAGAGATCCGTGTATTTGAAAATAGTAAACAGCATTCTTCTTCTTGTACAGACAACATGTTTGTCTTAATGCTGTACTTTCTATTTTTTGGTCACATATACCCCTAATAAGAATGAATGGAATGTCAATTCAAATTAAATTTGTTATTTGTAATGTTCGATGGTACATGGTAAATTTCTTTTATAGCTGACAACTCTTCTTGACTGCCAGAACCCAATTAGTGACCAAAAAGGAGATTCACCAGTTCACGATGAACTCCTGTTCATTGTCGTACATCAAGGTATTTATTTTTTGCTGCTTATAACTGTATATATTTAAAAGTTGCATTGAGTAATAAAATTATTAAGGTGTCAGGGTTTTACAGTAAGGCAGAAGTGCTGAATATCAACTTGTTATTTTGAACAGAAGCGTACATGACCTTGAAGCATGTAACTTGCAACTCTTTTCCTTGGAAAAAAGCTGACGATTTTAGAACACAATGTTATGCCCAAATACAGACAAAAATAAGATTGAAGCTGAAGATGCACAGGAAAATGCGCGAGCTATGTTACATCCAAATAAGGACATTCAGTTTAAACTCAAAAAACCCTAGCTCTGAACTAGAATGTGATTAAGAGTTAAAATTAACTTAAAGCACTCTGGATAAAATGACCAGTGTACCCTTCTTAGAGGAGAGTGGGCAAAACCAACAAACACAAAGCTCAATTAATGTTATGCCAAGTCCATGAATTATTGATCGTAGGTCACTTGATTGCCAGGAAAGCAGATGCTATTTAATTACCATGGACAGTGCCAACACTGCTCTTATAGTAATTGTAATTTGTAATTTCTTTGTATATTATGTTACTTGGACTTTAAGGTTTACTGAAAGCTCTTGTAAATTTATTTTGCCGGCTTGCACATCTTTTTTTCTTCTTTTGTAGCCTATGAGCTTTGGTTCAAACAGATTATCCACGAGCTGGATTCCATCAGGGAAATGTTCACTATTGAGCAACTGGTACAAGTTCTCCTTTCTGTATTTCAGATAAGATTATTCTTTAGTAGCTAGTTATAATTATGTATTGTGTGTCTCAATGCAGACATTGTTACACTTGAAGTTGCTAAATGAGCTGCCATTTAGAATTAACTCCCACTGGTTCAAGGCTTTGCTAGTAGAGTTTGAGTTCGCAGCAGCCCCTTGTAGACTGGCTTTTTTTTCAGGCTGCTCAACCCATTGACCCCAGGGAGACTAAGTCTAATAACAGATTTCACTCTGTCTGACGCCAGGCGATTTCATTCGCCAACAGGGGGTGTCCTAGAGTTTGAGGTGTGAATAAGTTGAGCAGTCAAAAATGTCCCCTCCATTAAGCTACGGCTTAACATGCGATGATCTCTAAATTCAATGACTGTACTCAATTTCCTCTGTTCAAATATATGAACGCTTCATACATTCTATAGCATTAACTTGTCCTTTACTATCTATCAACTCCTTGAAATTTAATTGTTTTAGGGTGTGGATGAAAGAAAGGTGCTTGTGTTAGTCTCAAGACTTAACCGCATTGTGAAGATTCAAAAGGTGAGTTACACGACGGATAATTTTTTGCATTCATCTTTTGTGGAAACTTGTGTGTTTCTTATCTTTGTGTGTTCATTTGGGGTCCTGCAAAGCATTGTTCTTGCATTCATTTGCTAACTTGCCAGGAATTTGAATGTAAGTGAGGCAAGAGTTGTAGAACTTGGAATTTCTTAGGTGTTCTCTGCGCCAGCAGCACCATGGTATCTTTAAAGATTGGCATCGTTTTAGTCATCAGCAAACGTTCTTAAAGTTGGATTGACTTAAGCCTTTACATTTCTTTTTTTTTTTTAACTCCTCAGCTTTTACGTGACCAGATTATGATTTTGGAGACCATGACACACTTGGACTTCATGGAATTTAGGTCAGTGATGATAAACTTGAATGATTAAAAAAAATTAATAGTAATCAAGACGTAATGAAACAGAGATATTCTGATGGCATGGGCGCCCCCCCAACAAGGTTTGGCATGAATGAGATGAGGAATGTTTTTGATGCACTAGCACGAGTGTAGAATAGAATCTTTATTTATACACGATAAGAATTAAAGCTAAAAAGCTTTTGGGGTTGTGTACTTAACAAAATAATAATTATTACTTGTCCAATTAAAAACTATTAATTATAACTAAACTAAGTAAGAAACTAATACGACTTATACCTAAAGACTCCCATTGTGTGACTAACTATAGTAACTGAGAACAAAGTGGCTATCTCCAGAAACTTGTTCAATTGTAGAGATCACCTGGCTCCATCATCAGGTTTTGAAAGCCTTCAATTCAGACTCATCGAGAATAAATTAGGGATCAACAAGGTACGAAAGTCAACGATAAACAATGATTTTTTAGGAGCTCGGTTTTTTCCCCTCACCTTCCCTCGCCTTCACTATCTGAGAGCCTGGAACAGGTTACATTTGGTCATGAAGAATGGCTTTCAAGTCGGCGTCTGTATGTGCGTCTGTTCCAGTCAACCTCAACCTAACTCGAGGGTTTTTCTCCGGGTACTCCGGTTTTCCTCCCTCATCAAAATCGACTAACAGCCATTTACATCTGGCTGTGGCTGTGTTCTACCACATCAGACTTGGACCGTATAGACTGCCTGGCAGAGGGGCCTGTTCCTTTCGGCTTGATATCATGAGCTGCGCCCTTCGACCGGTCCTGCGGCCCGTTTCTCGAAAGTCCCGAAACTTTACGGGCTATTTTCGGGTGTCACAATTCCCTTTGGATCTCAGGAATGGAGGGGATTTAAGTCGTCAAACTTTACAGTTATTTTTCTTTTTTTTAATTAACTTCAAAACGCGTTAAAAGATGGGCTCTCCAAAATAAGCGGTTAGCAGTTTCACAAATGGCTGATCGGGCCCGAAAAGTTTTCGGGACTTTCGAGAAACGGGCCCATGAAGACTGCAAACTCGAGGCTAAATGCGTCACAACCCGCTATGTAAGCACTTGTGTAAGTGCAGTGCTATCGCAGTCATGGGTTTGAGTCCCTTTCAAACCTACTGTAGGTTTTCGCAACTGCTCAATCCTAAATTGCGATAGAATGACAACCGCAGCTCAAAAATATGAAAAAGTTCATGATATTCTCTATACAACATACACTTATTTTTTGTTCAACAGACTCACAGAATTCGTCACAATTATCAAGACTACAGGTGAGAGCACGAGTTGATTGTTGTAACAGGTCGTCCGATGTGAAAGAATCCGGAATCCAGCATGGAATCCAGAATCCACTCCAGGATCCATTTCGATGGAACCTGTGAGTTTGGAATCCGGAATCCACGACTCGGATCAAGGATCCACCAGTCGGGATCCGGATTCCATGGGCTAAGATCTGTAATCCGAGGGCCACTTGGAGTCCCCTACATAGGGATCTGTCTTTAGTTTGTTTATTCAGAGTGGGTTAGCCCTGAGGTGCAAGGTTAAGTTTAGAGAGATTTCGCCTCAAGTTTATTTGGAATGACAAACGATAGGCGGCTACGTCACACCCTGCGTGATGCATTGGACATAACTTCGTCTTATTTCACGGGAAATCACTATATACACAGCAGGCTCGCCCAAACGCAGCAGTTGCATAGCTGAACGCACGCGCAAGTGCCAAAACAAGTTTACGTACTCGTTTTACCGGTTCAAATTTAATTTATTCGTCCTTGGCGCTGGACGGCGGCTCACTCAAAGAAAGTAACGGTTGCTTGCAGTGGTTTCTCTCTCGGGAACCGTAGGATAAGCCAACTGCTCGCAGAGTAGCCTAATGTTCGCCGTTTGCCGTGAACGGGCTATGTTAAATCGCACATCCCTGGCTTACGCCAGAGGACCACTCCGGGAACTCTGTTCTCGATCTCTACTTTTTGCGAACAGCCTATGGGTTCTTTAACGTCCCACAGAAGTAATAAACAATTGTTGACGGTGTGAGGTTTATCCTCCTTATGTGAGAAGATTGATCTTAAAGGCGGCACATTGTCCTCATTTCAAAGACTCCATTCTAGGTGTTCCAGGGGTACAAATGTGATCTATATACTGTGTTTCTCACTGATATCACTCTCAAAATTTGTTAGTGAGTTTTTTACAACAGAACCGAGAGGTTGTCATGGTGTTTAACCCATCTTATTTATCCAACCCTGCTTTCAAACAACTCACCCCGATATTTTCCTCCACTAGACTAGTTAAATACAGAAACAGAGAAAAAATGTTTAATATAAATGAAAATTTTGTGTTATCAAGCGATCTGAAAAAGGTAGATTATCCACCCTAAGGAAGATTTTTGGGCTGACTCCTTGGTCGTTAGTTCTTCGTCACAGCGAACGCTTGAAACTTTAGCTCTAAAATCTTTTGGTGTCCAAGGGGCGTACCTGCAACATTGAATTCCACATTTGTAAATAGTAACTGGTTTGAAACCTTCTAATTAGGATTCCTAACACATGATGGCTTAGCGAGCTGAGAGCTTTAAGTACTATCGTGTGTAAATTTGCTGACCGATTGCTTCAGCTGGTAGAGCACCGGTCCATCGTGCAGGGGACTATGGGTCAATGGCGTTGCCTTTATCTCTGTTTTGAGCTCCTTATTTGGTAATGTTTATCTCTCCTGGAAAGGGGACTGGGAGTTACTTTACCATATGGTATAATTTTGTAATAAAGACCTACCAGTGCCTTTTAGCCTCTCTAGTAAGCTTCGGTAAAGAGCAAATTGAAAGACTCTCTGCTCTGTGAAAGACATTAAGTGCGCTGCGGACTCGGATAGTGCGTTTTTAGCTTTCTGATTGGTTCACTCAATCTCTGTTATCAGCTAGATACCGTATGACCTCATCTGGGAACCGATTGCGTCAAGTGTTGCCAAGCTTAAAAATTTGTGCGGGAAGTGAAAGATGGCGGGAAAAAAGTATAATTTAATGAAAATTTGATAAGACAATTATTTCATTCGAGCTTGTTGGACTGGACTGGTTAAAGCCAACGCGCGCTCATATAACAATTGTTAAATATATCGGAAACTTTTTGTTACAATCGTGCAATTTTGTGGTGTTTTTTGAAACCTTATTGCCTGTGGTTGCTTTTAGGATGAAGCGAATGAAGAAGTGAGAGCGAGATTATTGAAGGACGTAAAAAAGCAAGCGGTCAGTAAAGGAGTAAATGTTCAAACAAGAGTATAATTGTCTTTTGAAAGACGCTTTTAGTTGATATGATAGATTGAAAATGGAAACTTTTGTCGAAAGGAAATAGTATACTAAGCACCTTTTTCATTTGTGTTATTTGGTCAAACCCTCGATTTTTCCGTGACTTTTTTAAACGTTGGCATCTGCATGGGTCATAAGGTCCAAATTCGAAGAAAGGCACAACCAGTAAAATGAGACTATAGTGTCGTTAAATCAACAGCCAGTACAGGACTGCTTAAAAACACTGTTAAATCGAGAGCAATAAGTGGCTAGACCATCACCCCTTTCAACGTTTCGTCTTTCGATCGTCGAGTCTCTTAATTTTTTTAAACCTCGCTTGACGTGCGATACACGTAGGTCTTGTTTCAAGGAGCATTAATTTCGCCCGATTAAGCAGGAATCTGGTAGAGATTGTAGTTTGAAGGTTTTAAGCTTTTTAAAGAAGTCAATTTGAGAAGTAAATGGTTCCGTAGACTTCCTAAGAAAGAGACTGCCGTGCAAGTCATAGGATGAAGAAGAAGGATTTGGAAGAATGAATCATCGGCCGTGTAATACATTTTCGTCAACTGGTCCATGATTTAACGCCTGTGACGTTTCGATTACAGGACAACTTTGAGACAGTCTTCAATGAGGAGAGACACAACCAACTTGTTGCCCGAGGTAATGCAGTATTTAAGTTCGCATCTCGTTTTGTAATCCGACACCATCTCATTCCTCTTTCAATTGTTGTTCTGTCAATTCCAATCATCCATACCCTAAGTTCAAATGATTTAAAAAGCTACTGCGATTTCCCTCACCCCCCCCCAAAAAAAAAAACAAAAAAAACAAAAAACAAAAAAAGAAACAAAACAAAAAACAAAAAAACAAAAAACAAAAAAAAAGCAAAAAAAACAAAAGAAAACAAAGACAAAGAACAAAAATAAAATAACTTTTTCAATTGTAGAAATTTCTTTTGCTTATCCATAGCTTATGTAGTATTGGAAGGAAATAGATCTGACTTGTCCTTTTCCCTTGTATAAGCCCACATACCCATATAAACCCCCGAATCAGTTTTAACAGAGAAGGATTGGACACTATTCTCTTAAATTTCTTTTTTCGCCAAAAGCAGGTGATTCCTTGTGGTTACACTTTGGCCTATACTTATGAAACGCGCGGTTTGGTTTACACGATAATTCTCGTCGTGACATAAGCATAAACTTGGAAAGCTTCAGCTTCAGTCATTGTGCGCCCATCATCATCGTCATCTTATTTCAATGTTTAAATTTATCAAATTGAAGAAATACACAGCCCGCGTATAGCAAAGCTAATCGAAGCGGCCAGTGTACACGTAACTTACAATTAAATTTAGCAAAATAGATTAATAGTAAATCAGGTAAAGAAATAATTGAATAAAATAAAAAGAAAATAAATAGGTATACACATACATTCACAGATAGGTACTATTTACGTAGATAAAGCAAAAACCTATAAGAGGACATGAAACATAAGAAAGTAATATGACAGCTAGAATGTGATTAATTATAACTCAATATTAACTGGTAATGTTTAAGATTAACGTTGAGACATCACCATAATCATTCTCATCACCAAAAACCGCAAGTAAAAATTGGTGAATTTTGTTTTTGGAAGGTTTTTTTTCCAAGTGTGCGCGAGTCAGACTTCAGGCAATTCCATAGCTTAGCTCCGAAAATGAAAAGCGCCCCAACCTAATTTTCGAACAACAAAATGTGTGTTAAGGGCCATTTTAATTGTTGCGTGTGTAGTGTGTCCGATGCTTGCATATTTCTTTGTTTGTTTGTCGTTTAGTGTCTCCCGTGTCGAGAGATCAGTTTGACTTTGGTAGGGAAAGTTTTAGTTCTCTTTCGTCCGAATTATCATTTGTTCTATCTCGGTTCCCTGGTAAGGGCCTCTCGTGAGGTGTAACCATCATGGGTGGAATATATTCTTATGTTATATCGTCATTATCGTTATTATTATCAGACTTATCAAAATCACTATAGTCGTCACTATCGTCATCAACATCCACATCATGAAGTAAAGCCACGATCCTCGCAGTTATGGACGCAATTTTAGCATATGCATAGAGAAGCCTGAAAATTTCAGGACTTCAACGGCGTTTGACCCCGCGACCAGGCTTCTTCCCGTGACCAGGCTTCCCTACGCAATTGCTAAAATTGCGTCCATAACTGCGAGGATCATTTCGTATCCGCAGTTCAGTATATGATTCATTTCATATATCATTTCGTTCATTCGCATCATCATCATCACCATATTATCAGCATAACCCTGATTTCTGTGAACGGCACTTGTTGTTTCATAGGTGAAAGGAGATTCTCTCACAAAGCCATGCAAGGGGCACTTATGATTTACTTTTACCGGTATGAAAGTGCTGCAGAAAGATAAAGTTGATTTATGTACTACTGTGATAACGAATGAAGAGATTTATTTTATTTATTTTTCGATGTTGACTGGCTCGGGGAAACTTTGCAGGGGTCGAACGTATACGAGCTTCCGATCACTAGTTCGGATGCTCTACTACTGAGCTATGGGAGAATCGTGGGAGCCAAGCCATGATCCATAATTCCGATGGTGATTCGGGGATACTCGGAAAAATCCGAGTGCTCCTTTGCAGGAGTCGCATCTACGACTGGCTTGCGATGACTAGTTCTGAGGAAACTCGTGGGAGCAAGGTCCCGTGAGTTAGAGCTGAAGTTGTCGAAACGGTTTGCATACTCGCCGTTTAAATGAATGAATGAGATGGAAATTTCTAACTCCGGTAGAGGAAATGAACACAGGAGATAGTGATAATGATTTTTAAGCGAAATATCGTCTCAGTT
This sequence comes from Montipora capricornis, assembly GCF_036669925.1. Taxonomy (NCBI): domain Eukaryota; kingdom Metazoa; phylum Cnidaria; class Anthozoa; order Scleractinia; family Acroporidae; genus Montipora; species Montipora capricornis. The sequence continues at coordinate 18,291,467 of NC_090891.1, read as the reverse complement.
ATGGAAGCAATTTAAGCAGCTCCAACTAAGCTCCAACTAAGCTGCATTTCTGTAGACTTCCTCAAGGGCTCAATTTTTCTTAACTGCGATGATCTTTCGCCTGGAAAATCGCTTCTTATCGGAAGTCCATCATTCTGTTTAGATTACTCGAAAGTTTTTTTTTCGAGTATTCAATAAGCAATCCGCGTAATTCGATCATTCTAAACTACAACTAATTCTTCCCGGAGGCTACTTCTGAAAGACCGGGTTTCAGATGCGATTTTACTGCCGAAGCAAACTTTGTGCTGTTATCTTTTTTCCTTGCAGTGACGAGCCACGATTCAGTCAACCGTTTCAAGTTCTTCAGTTGCTGATGGACATCGATTCCCATTTGATTAAGTGGCGGTGTAAGTCTTTCACAAAAAATAATTTGTACTAGAAAGGTTCTTAAGCTCTTGTTCGTTTTTTATATACACCTTATACCAAAATGGCCGCCGTTTTAGTATTCTTTTGTTTGATTGCAAATTGGCCCTTTCGGCCTCGTTCAAGGTTAAATGTTCTTTTGAATTTTACATCGAAAGCGGGGCCAAAATGGCCAATTTGCAAGGACACAAAAGAATACTAAGTGGAACTATGTTGTTGTGCTCTTTGCAACGAAGCCGACCCAGTCCCTTGGGTAACGTCAAAAGGGTTAGCGCATGCGCAAAAACCTCGGAAGTTTCCAGGACGACGACCTGGCCTTCAAATCAAAGCCTTGAAAATTAGTGTTTTTTTGTCAATAATATCGTGTTCATAGTTGTCAAACCCATGACTTTTTACGAATTTCACAGATAATCATCTAATGATGGTTCAGAGAATGATTGGCAGCAAAATGGGGACTGGAGGGACATCTGGGTACCAGTACCTCAGAGCCACGGTCAGGTGCGTGCTAAATTATTATTATTTTGTTTCTGTGATGTAATTGATCTCTGTTGTCAGCTTTGATGCTGGTCGTTTTGGAAGTCTGTGATTTCACTGTTCTGTTGGTTTCGTCAATACGTCATTTGCATTTTGCCGATGGTAGTTGGCAACACTCCAGTGAAGTATGTTCTAAGTTTGTAAACCGCCTTTCTGGTGGGTCGTTGGTGGTAGTTTGTACACTGAGTTATAAATTTAGTAGAGTCCCAATCATCTTTGTTCGTCTGCAAATGGTGTTCGGCAGTGTTGTCGTTGGGGTCATCGTTTTTATTCGCCCGTTTGTGTTCAGTCAGCCGTGGTTTCAAATTCCTACCGGTCTCGTCATTGCAAAAGATCATCTGGCAGATGCAGCATGAGATCTTGTAAACTGCTCCTAGTCTGTTGTTGAGTTCGATTTATCTTTCACGTTAGTAAATAACTGCACTAAGGTCTTAATAGGTTTGTGAGCCATGCCTATATTAACTTACCATTCTCCTCCAATCTCTTTGATAAACTGAATGTCTGTATCTGATGTTCTGTCCGTTCAGATGCATGTCTATGGAATTATTTACTTAACGTTTGGTATGCTTCCACACACATCTTTAGACGTGACCGTTAACTATACAACTTCAGACGTGACCGTTAACTATACAACTAACTATATACTAACTATACTAATTAATGATTTAAAGACAATGTGACATGTCTGAAAGCCCGGAACTCCGCGTTAAAGTAAAGGTAAAGTCTCTGCTTACGAGGCAGAAGGCCCATCAGGCCGTCGCTTATCTCCAGTTTCCGTAACATGAAGCGACTAGGAGTATTTCTACTCCCCGTGGATGGGATGCTACTCCATTGCAGGGTTACCCCCAGCATTAAATTCGCCGGTACCCATTTGTACACCTGGGTGGAGAGAGGCACCGTGAGAGTAAAGTGTCTTGCCCAAGAACACAACACAATGTCCCTGACCAGGACCCGGACCCGGACCACTCGATCCGGAGACGAGCACACTAACCATGAGGCCACCGCGCCTCCCACAAACTCCCGTGTTGCATATTAATTCAGCTGCGTACACACGCATTGCATTCTTAAACTATTGAGTCTTTGACGTCATTTTCTCCTCGATCCAGCTCTCTCAAGATTTTAAAGTTAGTAATGGCTGACCATTAAACAGGAAAAGTCCATTAAAAATAAACGGGTTTCTTTTTGATCCAAAGAAGAATAAAATTGTTTTTTGGTCATAGTAACACAGTGATGTTTCCTTTTTCTAGTGATCGCTACAAAGTGTTCGTGGACCTTTTCAATTTGTCCAACTTCCTCATACCACGTAACTTTATCCCGCCACTTAGCTCGTCCATGAAGATACGTTTGCGAGTTTCGCTAGTGGATGGAAAACTTTTTGACAGCGACAGTGCCGTGTGCAGCGACAGCAGTGAGGATGATCAAGTGTCAGCGGTAACTTTAAGGTTAAGCGGCGTCGACATAGGGACCGGCCCAACTGCCGATTAGCTGATTTTTCATTTGTATACAGTCAGTGAAATTTTTATTTGTGAATAGTTAATGAAACTTCAATTAGATTTACTAATCTCGCTAATGTTAGCTCAACGTGTTCTCATTTATCGACCTCTTATTGATTGTATGCATGGTGTGATGAGCCCGTATTATTTGATTTTCATTCTCGCATGTTATTAGGGAGTATGAAACGTGAAGAATGTCACGACGCTTCAACAAGAAAGCCCTTGTGTTAAGAATTGACTGCGTATTTTGCAATTTCTCCGAATATTAGTTGAAGATCAAATGAATATTGGTTTTGTAATCAGGTAGCCGATTTTCTTGGTCGACTAAGATAGGATATTTTTCCAATGTCTTTATAAATTTTTTTTGGTCAACTTCTTCCTTGTATTCTCTTCCAGTAATACGAAATTCAGTTTGCACAACTGCGTTCATATTTTGCATGCAATGAAAGAAGAAAAACCAAGATCATGAAATTCTTTGTACGAGAAAAAATGCACAACGTTTTTGACTAAGAACTTCTAGGGCTCAGTTAAAAAGTCGTTTTTTAACGAAAGAGATGTATAGCAATAGAGCATCCCACCTCTGTTGGGTACGTAGGAATTGTTTTAGAAGTTCGTATTTGATGTAATTCCCTTCGGTTCGGAGAAACGTGACTCGACTTTGTACATTTGTTGTCAAACGTATTTAAACCTCTCTAGGAAATACCACGAGGGCACGAGCTGGAACGGTTTATTTGGCATCCTATCGAGTTTGTAGAACGATGCTGAACGCCGGGTTTGGCAAACAGATATTGGCATTTCTTGAATAGTCATTCCTTGTAGGATATTTAAGAATTCAGTCCGAAACGGTTAACGCACGCCGATGCTTTTGTATTTGCTTATTTTATTGAGAACAAACATTAAAAGGACAGTTTTTATGTGTTGAAGTTTCTTTCGTTTTCAAGTCATGGTTCAGAGGAGACTTGGTCAGGTACATAAATAGACGAATACGGTAAGACTCCCTATTCGGAATTGGACGTCTGTTCAGTTGCGCATGCTCCAGGCGTTTTGTAAAGGCGTAGCAAAGGCGTAGCAGGAGTTGACGAACTTCATGGGGCAAGCTCGTGTTTTGATGCACGCGTGACCTGACTACTTTTCAGTTGTACCAACCCTGCCTAGAAACGGAAGCGAGGCTTCACTTGATCTTATGAAAAAGGCCTTGTGAAAGAAAGATATTTGCGCTTTCCTTTGAATATTCCTATCTTCCCGTAAAAAAAACAACAACAAACTTCATACGACTTTTACCACCCTTTACCTCTTGTTCCTGACTTGGGTTGATGTTAAGCACACTCCCATAACTCTGGACTACTTTTTATTATCCTCCGAATGCCCCATAATACACTTTGTTTGCCCCTCAAATTTTGCATAGCCATTGTTTTCAAATGCTCTTCTTCGGGAAACAATGTATATTCCCAAGAGCATTTGAACACAATGGTTTATGGGAGGGGAGGTGGAGGGGGGGGGGGGGGGAGGAACCAAACAAAGGGTAATTGGGTCATCCGAAAATAAAGAATAGGCCATGTTACAGGCTGCGAGGCTGCCGGTGGCCTTGTATTGACACAGACCTCACTGCTGTTATCATGTAAATTGTGCTGTTGTGATCCTAATTGGTGTTCATTTACATTAGAAAAGCACAAAGGTTTGTATGAAAACAGGGTCGGCAGCCTCGCTTCCCGCATTCTTAGGCCAGGTAACTCAGCTACACCTGTGAATTATTCGCGCGGTGGCCATATTGGCCATAGACAACGGATTTCTTACCCTGAGCCTCGAGTTGAAATGTTTGGGGACGAGTTTCGGTGGGGCAAAACAAAACATAGCCGCCGTGTGATCAAGACCCATTATAGCTATCATGTTAGATACTTAGTTCTTATTAACCGAGCGGGAGGTCTGTATGGGAGAATCTTGACCGAGGTCGCCAGTACAGACCGAACGCAGTGAGGTCTGTACCAGCGACTGAGGTCAAGATTCTCCCATACAGACCGACCTAGCTCGGTTAATAAGATGTTTATTATATGGCAAACAAGTACAATTTAATTCGTTTAATGTAACTGGTTTGTACTAACTGACATTTTGCTTGCGAGCGGCGATGAGTGGCGATGAGCTGAACTTAATTCTGTTAAAGTTTGCTCGTCATCCTCTCTTTTGTCATCATGCTGTTTGGCACTCCCATAAATAAATATTGGTAGAAGAAAATACTCAATATTTTTGCATTTTAGTTTGCATCTTTTCACCGCAAAACATTACCGGTCTAGATGGGAAAATCTAGACCGCGGTCAATATCGATTTTAGCCAATCAAATTCTTGAATTTTGTAGTTCCCAGTACTCGTGAGACAGAGCCATATAATAATATGAAATACAGCATGCGTGAATATCGGAGGAAAAATGTCCGAGCTTTCGTTTTGTTGTGTTCCAGTTAGGTTCGTGTTAGGGTTTTGTTCAAAATTAAAAAAAAAAAAAGGATTGAAAGACGTTTCAAAGCTTTAGTACAAACAGTCGTAATCCAATAAGCTTATCTGGAACTCTTAACAAAGTTGCTTTTGTCCTGGGCTATAGGCAGTAGTTTACGGTCCGTAATCTCCCTGGCCACTTCTGTTTTTCTCCACGTAGCACTCAGGGCAATTGTTATGCATTCGTGTGCTTTGAATTAATGGCGGAAATGGTAAGGCTTCACCGTATACAACGGCTGGCATACCTGTGTCAACATAAGGTGTCAGAGAACCCAACGACTTCGCAAAGAAGCCCGACGGAGTTGAAAGTCATTTTTGAGGGTTTTTACAAAGTGATGGAGACAAAGCCACATGAGATAAAAAGGTGTTCTATTCATTACTTGTAGATTACAATTAATTAACTTGGCGTAATTAATTTTCTTTCTATTTACAATGTCAACTGATAAAATATGGGAAATTAAAAAAAAAATCATTACAAAAAACTTATAAAAATGAAATTCCAGTCATCATAAATTAAGAGATTGAAATGAGTTACAGTCAAACTGTGCAACAGTCGCTCTTCCGTCTTGTCCTAAGTTCAGTTAGAATGAGCGAACGAACAAGGCTCGTTCACTTATCAAGTCGCGAATGTAAGGACTAGTCAGTCAATAGCGACGCCAGAATGAGCAAAAGCAATACAGGAAGATGCAGAACTTGTTGGTAAATAGGGGCCGTTGTTCAAAATTACATAACTTTAAAACCGAATGAAATTATGTTTTACTGATCAAATTTTTTCCCCAAAAAAGTGTTTGTATCAGAAAAAATCAATTTTAGACTCGCTTCTTTTACTTTCAAATTTTCTGGGCACCGCCATCTTGAATAATTGTGAAGTGTTACTCTTACCCTATAGATGGTTTTCAATCACGTGATGAGACGGGCATGTTGGTGCACAAAACAATAGCAAATTATGGCTCATGTTTTGCATAATAATAGGGTCAAATTCCCAGAAGACTTTTTCCTCTATCGTTCTGTGCACCAACATGGTTGCTGTGACGTCAGGTGAAAACCATCTATTGTCCTGACACAAATAGCTTTTGTATAAATAACAATAGTGGACCCGAAACACGTCACAATTATTTAAGATGGCGGCGCCTGTAAAAAAGGCGCTTCTAAAATTACTTTATTTCGGATACAAACGTTTTCATTGACTATAGAGGTTATTTCCTGGGATTTTAAGTTATTTTACGTTGGAATGTAGGTCCCCTTCAAAAAGCTACTGAGTTTGCGCTTTCTTGTGTTTGTTGCTTGGGTCGCTACTGACAACCAGCCTTAAGGAAAGCGTCTATCATGGCATAATTTTAAGCGCAATTGATCATGTTCGGCATGAAAAATGCGCTATATAAGTTTCAATTATTATTATTATTATTATTATTATTTTTCAAAAAATCAGAGGAAAAAAGGCCTTAAAAGTGGCAAAAAGAAAGATGCTGAAAAACGTCATAATGGCCGAGACTGAATTTGAAAGGCCGCTAAAAAACAATCGAGTTGCTACTCAGACTTTTCAGTGGTTTGAAATACTGTTATGGGATATTCGGCCAATCAACACAAAATTAACCAATAAGGGTTCAAATCAGACAAGCAGCGGAAAAACGAGCAGGAGAAACAGGTGAAGGTTACAAGTTCCAAGAAAGGAAAAACGGGTTACAGTTTATTACTCTACCCTGCGAGCAGGCTCTCACAAAGACTGACTTCTCTCCCACTGCAGAGAGACAGCCTGCTTGCAGGCTATCTATACTTCGTGCTGGTCAATCTGCGCCATTGAGAGACCTCGCAGGATTGGTGAAAAAGAAGAAAATAGACGATTAACAAAACAATGGAACCCTTCCATAAGGCATGGATTTCACTCACGACCAAAGCACAAGCGAGAGAACAAGAGATTCACGTCAAATAAAAACGAACTGTAACCCAAGCAATACTAGTCTCGATTACCAGCCGCTGTTTCGGGAAATGAGCCAGCGCTCACTCCCGAAATGTCGACTGCAGGACGCGTGAGGTGAGCCATTGTTAATCTCCGCCAATCAGAAACTCGCCTGCACAAATCGAGCAGGCATGAATTATATTTTTGGTTCAAACTGTGGCTGCGAAGGAATTCTTTGACCCGGCCTGTTCGAGCTTAAAAGTGCTTTTAAGGTGGGAAATATCCAAGATTTCGACAACGGAAAGAGTTCGAGAAGCTGGCATGGAGAATGGTATTGTGTCGTTTTCTACCGCCTGAGTTCGGAAATTTCACTAATTTTCCAGTTGGCGCCAAGGGCAAAATAAGGCTTTGAAATCCATTGCGGCATTGCAATTTCACCTCAGACTTCACTAATGTAAGAGCAAGTAAAATTCCTGAAGATCAATTGAAATTACTGCTGACTGTTTTGGTGGCAGAAAGAGCGGGGCAATGAGGCCGAAAGAGAGCTGAAACGGCCGAGGATTCTGTTGATGATTCGCCGGTTGATTTCAAACTCACATTGATCACTTAACTACAGACTCAAGCTCGCATCATCTGGAAACTTCGCACGGACGTTTTAAGCATTGTTATGTAATTACTGTTTTGTTAAAATCAACGTTCAGTAGGGATGTCTAATGCCATTTCCCCGCAACTATTACCTTCGTATAAATTATATTTTGAATTTACGCCACAGACACAATCTATCACTCACGCGTCCAGCCGCCTCTTCTCGGGGAGGATACCCGAACTCTAGTGTGCAGTGGAAATCGAGTCTAATCATCTCCATGATGTCACTGTATCCTGTGCTCCACTTACGGTAGTGGTACTTGAATGTATCAACAACTTTACCATTCAATTCACCTTCACCTATCGTCATCCCACTTTCATTTGCCGCTTTGTCCTGTGCTTACAACAACGTGTATTTATTTTGTTCAAGGAAATCTTTGCATTCCTTGTCGTAAAATTCTCGGTAGTTGGGTCGGATTTGCACCATTTTGCATCCATGTGAAAACCTGCGATGCGAGTAAAATCTGGGACGGATCTTTTTCCTGTGTTATGTCCTGCTTTCACACAACGCATGTGCACGCAAGCATAAGCTCGAGCTTAAGGAAAAGAAAATGCTTGTACTTTGGCTTGAGTCAAGCCCGTTTTCACGGTAAAATTAAACGCTCTTGTGCTAATGCGTCGCTAAAGAAAATTGGGGCTTAAGTCAATACGGGTGCAGTCTATGAAGATCAAATGAAATCAAAGCTTTAGAAGAAATGCAAACCAAACGGAAAGAAATCATGCACTTCAATTCCCTCTGACAGCCAACTGAAAAAGGTGGAATTTCTGCTGTACATATCATTAGAACGTGTCCTGGAAGCTGATTCTTACAGAGATCCTTCTCTCGTGTTAGACAACAACAAAGGATGGAGAGTCTGCTACACCTAAAAACAACGTCATGAGAGCTGATGAGGGAGTAAAACATAAAAGAAACTTTGCTTTTATCAAGGTAAATCAAACACCGTAAGAATTAGTGAGCTGACGTTTCGAAGGTCACAATTCGCTCTAACGGAGGGCTACGGCTCGTCGCTTCGTTTCCTCCTTTCCGTTTCGTTTCTTTTCGTCGATGCACACCACAAAAATAACCACTCAAAACATCAAAGGACCGTTAAGCCTGGTTTTCATTAGCGACCCAAGCAAAAGCGCATTCATAAGTAGCTTATGCTAGCGAAAACGAACGTTGACATAAGCATCTAGAACGAGTGCTTTAATTGGCTAGACGTAGCAAATTTCCTTGTGCTTATGCTGTGGTTCGTTTTCACACAGCGCAAGCGAACGCAAGTATAAGCACAAGCACAAAGAAAAGGAAAAATTGTGATCCTTGCAATTGTGCTTATGCTAATGCTTGCGTCAACCCCATTTTCACGGTAAAATATGAACT
>NC_090891.1:18255152-18275152 GCF_036669925.1 Montipora capricornis | reverse complement strand
TAGTGATAATAATAACTTTATTTAAACTGCTAAAAGTGTAACAGTTTGTTAAAAACAAACTGGCGTCAATACATGAGCAGATAAACCACATAAAATGATCAACTATTTAAATATTATCTTAACAAATAAAAAAGGATAGCAATAAGAAATACAATATTTCATTTACCGTGCATCTATCACTTCATTTGTCCGATTTTAGCAAAAACACTATAAGGCTACTTTGAATGATGAAAAGGTTGTAATTGATCTTATTGACTTTGGTAAATCGTTACAATCCTTCGGTGCAGCATATTGAATAGTTTTTTTGTCCAAATGTTGTATTTGCTTTTGGTAAATGCAGTGTAGTATTGTCTCTGAGGTCTCTCCTGTGCAGACTTGATCGCCAAGGTAGATAGCCTTTTAGTTGGTTTGGAAAGCTATAGTCGTTGATGATGTTATAGACCAACGGAAATCTCAGAAAACGCCTTCGATTTTTTAATGTTCAGAGTCCCAATTTAGATCTCATACTCTGAGTGCATGAATTCCTGTTAGCTTTGAGTATGGTGCGCATAACCTGATTTTGGAGCCTTTCTAGGCTGTCTATCATTGAAATTGAACATTCCATCCAAACAGAACATCCGTAAGCAAAGATTGGTAGCATGGTTTGTTTATACTTTGTTTATAAGTCTGGTTTATAGATCTTCAATAGAACGCTTCTAGTCAGGAATCTAGAAAGTCTGTTTATAAGATTTTTGGATACGTTCTTTGTTGCATATATGAAAGATGCTCTTTCCAAGTCAAGGTACTAGTATCGACGTAAACACCAACTGAAGATATTTATAGTTTGTAACTTCCTTGAGACGATGATCGTGAATAAAGATCTTTAGATCATTAGAATTTTTTAGACTCCTTTTAGTTCCAATTTTCATGACTTCTGATTTCCCTGGGTGTACAACCATTTGATTACTTGATAACTATAAGCTAATGTTGTCAAGATCTCCATTAATACAATTAGATGCTTTGTTGATATCTCCGTCAATGTAATAGATCTCAGCATCGTCAGGAAACAAAGTACAACTTGAGTGCTTCACTGCTGATGTAACATCGTTATAATGTGCGCAGAAGAGAGTTGGTCCTAAGACGGACCCTTGTGGGACCCCGTGTCGAAGTGATAAAGATTTTGATTCTATTGAGTTGCAAGTTACATATTGTCTACGATTATCAAGGTAGTTTTTAAACCAATGAAACGCAGAGCCGGACTCACCTGCAGATTCCAACTTCTTTAATTGTAGATTACGATTTATGACATCCGGGATGACATCAAGGGCTTAAATTCGTAGGTCCAGCTACAGCTACTATTTTACTATCAATGGGCCAGTTCCATTCATCAACGAGGCGGATTAAGGCTATATTACATGATGAACGTGTTGATAGTGAAATTGTTTTCCGCTGATCAGTTTGTTTTCAACTGCAAAGTCTTCGAATTGTTGATTTGCAAGTCTTTCTAGCACTTTGGCTAAACAAGGTAAAACACACACTGGTCGATAGTTGTTGCAGTCCGTAGAAATCCCTCCTTTAAAAAGGGGTGAAACGCGAGCGATTTTCCACTTTAAGGGAAATTCACCTAGACGGAAAGATTCATTAAATAGATATGCAATGCTGGGTACAATGAAGCCAGCCCGGATTCAATTGCTTTTACCGGGATATTATCCGCTCCAGCTGCTTTCCCTGTATCTAGCGTAGATACTGCCTTGAAAACTAGCAAAAGGCACATTCGGGTTGTTATGTAAGACTGATGATAACTGTGTTGCAGAAGAAGGAAGTACTTGTTCAGCTATAGTTGTAAAGTGGTTATTCATTGCGTCAGCAATCTGTATGTGGTAGTGGTACATAGTAGTGGTGGTAGTAGTTGTACAGTTGTAGAAGACGTATGGTAGTAGTAGCAGCAGCAGCAGCAGCAGTAAAAACAGTAGTAGTAGTAGTAGTAGTAGTAGTAGTAGTAGTAGTAATAGTAGTAGCAGTAGCAGTAGCAGTAGCAGTAGCAGTAGCAGTAGCAGTAGCAGTAGCAGTGGTAACTAGCAATGATCGTGGTAGTGGTAGTGATAGTAGTAGTAGTAGAGGCAATAGTAGCAGCATCCTTCAATTCTACTGTACTGTACGTTTTCAGGGCTGTTATCCTCTTTGGCTTTAAAACTCCCCTTTGTCTGCGGATCATCAGGCACGAAGCCCGATAAGAAAGTTACAAAGACACAGCAGTTCAGTTCTCTATTTGGAGGTTGATATTTCTAAACATTGATGATCTTCCACATACTTGTCCCTGAACAGGTCACACGCACACCTGATTTTTGCACCTTCCTCTCTTCTATATCAAAACAAAATTCATGTTAGGAGAGCTTTCAAATGATGATATGTTCATAGCAAACATAACTGTAATAAACAAGTGTGGATACGTACACTATATTTATATACTTACAAGATATTTGTTTTGCAAGTGGTAGATTTATCAACATAGGGGAATTCAGTTGCAAGAATCAGCGGGTAACCCTGAAAAATGAAATTTATCAGTAAATAGGCAATCAAAATTGTTTCTAGGAATTATCATGTTGATTGAGAGCATGCTTTTTCCATTTCTTGACCACGGTTGGTTGTTTCAAATCTTGGCTGTGTAGCACTTACATTTTACCAGAGATTAGACTGCAAGCAGTCCCTTCATAAATCAGTCGAGCAGCCTGCTTTTTTTGAGGCAGTTGTGTTTTGTCATGCAAATGAATAAAAAGACTGAGGGAGGCTTACGACGAAGAGAGAAATAAGGGACTGCACCCTTTTCTGTAAGCGACAGGTTTAGAATCACCAAATCTGAAAATTTTATTAGTGAAAGTGATAAGACAGATAGTTCTGCCTTTTTTATTGGTAATGAAATAAACACTCAAAATAACTACAGTAATGGCGTGGGAATATTTATGTCCTTGTCAAATTCAATCAACTATTCGCAGAAAAAAACTACTGTATTTACTGAACGACATTCCAAAGAAGCCCGGTAAAAAGAGAGGTAGAAAAGCTAAGCAGAGAGAGGACTTTGATTTTTTTCAAATTGAATGTTGGAGTATTTTGGTAAGTATCGGCAGTGTGACGTTTGTCCAAACTATCAAGGACAAATTATTGTTTAGAACGTATGACTCGTCTGTCATTAAATCTGAAGTCAGAAGGCAGAGCTTGTTCTGCAGAAGTGATGACTCAATACTTGTTTGAAGCCATTTCCTGTAACAAATTCTCCTTCTTCTCTAAGGCAACTATCCATAGATATCATTCGACCTAATCTGGTCTTCGGTGATGCTGTGATCAGGAACGATTACCACGATCTATGGCGTTTGATTTGGAAATTCTGAACGCGTCGGTTTATACTACTACCTGGCGATATTATTGGTGCCAGAGGCATAAGCCGCATTAAGAATGGGGATCCTCCGCACAGCTTTGCTGCTGGTTAATTTGCACCAACCAACAATACCCCCAGCTGCACAGGCTAGTTGGTTACAGAAAAGAGTGAAGTCCCTTCTTTCTCTCCTCTTCCCAAGCCTCGCTTGGTCTTTTTTCATTTACACGACGAAACGCAACTGCCTCAGAAAAGCAGGCCACTCGACTGATTTATGAAGCGACTGCTTGGAGTCTTACCAGAGATTATCTGTCATAACCCACGTCTTCATCAGGGGTAATCTAAAGCTTGTACCTTAAAATCCCTTTTACAGGAGGGTCTTTACATGTATTATGCTCACTGATCAATGTCCTTCCTGTAAAAGTATCAGGGAAATGGCCAGCATCATCATCGTTCAAAAAGGCCACGGGCAGAAATTTTAATGAGCCAAACTTCCAAAAAAAAAAGCTGTGGATAAAAAAAGCGGTCACATTTCATCCTTAATTCTCATTTTTGTTTCTAGAGGAATAGCAGTATATTCTAAAAGCTAAATATGACAGACATACCGAATTTTGAAGCCAGTATAAGGCTTCGAAAGTATTGCCGCCAGCACAACCATCCTTCTTAACGCATGAAATAAGTTCCTGAACACTGAGTTCAGTCAAAGTGTTTCCTGCGATGGCCCACTGGGTTTCAACACATTCAGTGGCACTGAATGCCCTGCAAAACAACAGTTACCAGGTTATTATCATCAAGAATACCGGTACACTTTCAACAGGTACATGCACTAATAAGAATTGGGTAATATTACTCCGTTTCAGTATCAATAATAACAATGACAACAAATATTATTATTACAATAATTATTATAAGTTGTATCATTATTGACAGCGAAAAAAACTTGACACAGTGCTTTATTCCATAACTGTTAACTGAGCTGCGTTTTGTTTTCCAGGAGATTCAAGTTAACTTTGCGTAATATGTAGCTCTAATAAAGCACGCTATTGTTTTGGTATCGTAAATCATTATGGTGCCATGGTAGATGTCTTACAGTAGGTAAATAGCCCTCTGAGAAGACATTGTTAATTAATACTAACAATAATAAAAGTAAATTAAATATAAACACTAATGACACTAAAAACAATAATAACTATAATTGTAATAAATCATTAGCAATAATAGACACCATAACGACTAATGAATTAATACAATGTCTTTATAACTGAAAGCAATTTTAATAAACAGGTAACTATTTTTTTTTTCAGAATTGGAATAAGAAGTCTAAATTATACATGTACCATAGAAAATAAGAATTATAATAATTTATTATAATTACTGTATTATGGTATAATTTATGATAAGAGGGTGTACCCAGAAAAAGTGACACTGAAAAATGCAGACTGCAGATTGTCTGTAAAATGAAAAATCGGTTAGCCTGAATATCATTCTGGTTAGCCTAATTAAGCCTAAATAACATTCGGCTAGCCTGTTTAAAGTTAGCTCTCAAAAATAGTGAGGGTAACGCCATATTTTACCCCTGGTCTGCACAGTCTGTAGTCTGTGTTTTGGTGTGACCGCCAGAAAAACATCTTGGAGCATGCACAGTAGAGAGAAGGCTGGTTTTCTTACCACTGGAATGACCCTACAGTGATAATTTCTAGACATAAGAATTAATTGTCACACTTACGCCCAAATTTAAGAAACAACTATAAAGTTCAGTAATGTAGAATAATATTATGGAGATAATACAATCTAATTCACATACCAACAGCTCCCACACTATTCCATGAAATCAGCACATGAAAAAAAATTCAAATTGATTTAATAAACAAAAAAAAAAACAATTGGTATTGGTACTTGCATACTCACATTTAGCCAATAAAGTATTTGCTATCTTAAATTTCAGACCTGTTCAACCATACATCCAATCAATTGCCCAAACATCACTACAGTCAAGCCATGATTAGCCCATTGACATCCAAACCGGCCGAAACCGGCCAGACTTAGTATTTTACTCTGTCTAACGCCAGACAATTTTACTCGTCAATGGAGAACCCCTGGGAGTCAATGGGTTAACCAGGGTTTCAGTGTTCTCATTTTTATCAATTACAACAATAACCAAAGGGTGTGTGGGCGGAGCACCATGGATATAGAGGATATTACATGGCCACGCGGGGATACGCATTTTATCTTTGAGTGCTGAAAGTATCTCTCACGAGTGAACGAAGCGGACGAGTGAGAGATACTTTCAGCATGAGAAGATAAAATTCGTATCCCCAAGCGGCCATGTAATGTTCTGTTTATTATATAGATATTGATGAAATGTCTAGATTTAAAACAACTTGTTCTATTCATTAAATTCGAAATGATGAAAAAGTGTTCACCAACCACTAAAACACGCATATGATATGATATGAAAGATATGAAAAAGAAATCATGATAATGTAAAATTTGCAATAAAAATGTTAATGTAGTAGAGAAGAATTATATTAAAGCAAAAAAGTATCGGACAATGAAGAGGAAGCTCGCGTTTTATTGACTAATCGTATTCGTTACCATGACGACAGCTATATCCTCACATGTGAAAGATAAAAATGATACGTTCACTGCGCGCGGTGAAGATATGATTTCTTAGTAAAAGGAGAAATCCTGGTATTTCATCAGTATCTATGTAATAAAATAAAATATGGTAACCCATCTGTACGAGAAAATTTTGTTTTAATCATCGTATGACCATCCATCCCTCCATGTATGCCAAGGTGAAACACTGTGGAGCAACCCCTGTTTTTGGCGGCAACATCTTTGATATTGGACATCCATTTCATGTTTAATTGACACCTGTCAAAACAAGGTACATGTAGCCGCTGACCAGTATCCTGTGCTCATATCGTAGGCTCAAACCTAAAGCTCATTGAGGTCAGCCGAATTTTTATAAGTTGGCCACTGACCAGGTACTGGTTTTTGATTGGATCACTGGCTCAAGCCAGGAGCTCAGCTTTTATTGCTTGGCTAAATCTATATGTGAGATTTTTGGAAGCCCCAGCAAATAGAGGATATTACATGGCCACGCGGGGATACAAATTTTATCTTCGAGTGCTGAAGGTATCTCTCACGAGTGAGCGAAGCGAACAAGTGAGAGATACTTTCAGCATGAGAAGATAAAATTCGTATCCCCAAGCGGCCATGTAATGTTCTGTTTATTACATAGATATTGACGAAATGTCTAGATTTAAAACCACTTGTTTTTCTCATTTTCGAAATGATGAAAAAGTGGTCACGCTAAAACATGCATGTTGTGTAACACGAAACAAGAAATGAAAGTTATGAAAAATAGATCATGATAATGTATAATTTTACAATAAAAATGTTAATGTCGTAGAGAAGAATTGTATTAAGGCACAAAAGTATCGTACAATGAAGAGGAAGCTATATCTTCACATGTGAAAGATAAAAGTGATATGTTCACTGCATGTGCGCAGAGAAAATATGATTTTTTAGTAAAAGGAGAAATCCTGGTATTTCATCATTATCTGTATAATAATAAGTTTTTATTCGCTACTTGGCACAATCCCATAATACACCTCTTTTACCCCCCAAAACTTTTGCATAATCATTGTTTGCAAGTTCTCCTGCGACATGATGATGTCCTGAGGGAAATCAAATTTTTGGGCGGTTAAAGAGGTGCATTATGGGATTTGTGTAAGTAGTGAATAGGCAAGCAAAAGTGCTGATCTAATTGGAGGACATTGAATCAAACTGCTAGTTTTTTATGAGGGAAAAAACTGGAAAAATCTCTTAGAGCAGAGGACAGAACAAGCAAACTCAACCCACACAATGTTGGGTCTGTGAATTGAACCAGGTACACATTGAAAGAAGGCAAAGGCAAACAAAAACCAGACAAGAAAATTATAGAATTTTATAGCAGCATGGGTTTTCCCTTGTTTGGGATGGCAGGGAGTGTTTCGTTTTAGTATTTTGCTCCCTAAAATGTCATAGCACCACAATTTTCACAAGGTGAAAGCCCAGAAGCCCAGAAGGGCTTCCTTTTCTGTACAGGGAAAAAGGGAAAAGACAAACAGAGTATTAGCACAATAGCTATTATTAATAATAATAACTCACTCCACTTAAGCGAAGAAAGGAACAAAGGTTTAAAAACTGAACAAAATTAATAAAATTTTCAAAGAACAAATTACAGTACATTGAAAATGTACATGTATCAATCACCTTTCCTTGATTCTTCACATCCGTCACCATTCCTCTTTTACCCCTAAAATGAATTAACAAAAGAGAAAAGTTTAACCTTGTCTCTTATACACTGGCTTCAATGAAATCATTCGAACCTGTGATGTCTGCAATGCCACTGTGCAATGTTCTACCAACTGAGCTACGAATCCACTCAGCTGCGCTGTTGAAGTCATCTCAATTTTTCAGGTGTCTACACTAGTGTATTACAGACAACAGTGCTTAAATTGTCTAGTTAAGTGTGAGGATCCCCTTCTCTCTTTTGTCTGTAATTTGCACTCCAAATATACATTTATTTCATTGAAATGAATTTAGGTAATAAAAAAATAATTAAAAATAAAGATATTGACAAGTGTGCAGTTCAAGTGCAAGAACCTGCCAATCATAATTGCAATAATTAACTGTTACTATAAAATTGTTCAATGTAGATCGCACATACCAGTCTTGACTTGAAGGTGTTGCACTAATGTTGATGTTTAAGTAACACCATTTGCATATTTCTGGCTCTAGGCTAAGGGCTCTGTGATCTGTTTTTAACCCTCTTCCTAGGAATTCTGCAAATTGACAAATAATTAATTTAAACCAAACTTAGAAAAAAAGGTTATACAGGACTGTGTTGTGCTATTTACTAACAACAACAAGTCTTCAGATGAATTCCCTCTTGTGAATTTTTTACTTAACGGTAGGGAACAAAAGGAAAGTATACTCAAGAAAAGTATCAAAATCAGCAAACAATGATATATATTTAATAAAATACATTATACTACACCACAACAATTTGGCTTGTGTGACATGGTTAACTTCGTGGGGCAGAATTTTGTCAATACAATCAGTTTCAGAAATTCAAACCAGTTTGAATTCATGTGACTGATTGCAACAACAAAATTAGTGAAAGCAACACTGTCACACCATGTCCACACTGTACACTTCTGGCAACAAGTTACTGCGACAAAATATCAATGAACCAATGAGAGAGCATCATATGGTCTGCCAAATTAAATTAGAAAACTAGTTTACATTGCACCCCTCAGACAAGATCACTGCATGTGCACTGAACAGGCATCATGTCGCAGCGACTTGTTTTGCAAGTTGTACACACAAAGCGACTGGTCGCAGACACCTGTCACTGCGACTTGTCAGCTAGTGTGTCTTGGCCTTATAATCTCTTAAGTCTTACTCTTTGGAGTCATTGGGTTAAAGAAAAAAAGCACAGGGTTACTTAAAAATAGGTTAACATACATGTACACTGTACATGTGAGCAACTGTCATAAAGTACATGTAATTGGGTACTTTGTGCAGTGATTCCTTGAATGTGGATACTACTGTAATTCAAATAATCCACCACAGAAAGTCACTATTAGAGGGGGTAATTATTAGAAGGAGTAGCGATGATTTCAAGAAATATCAAAAGAATGTACATGTACATGGTATGTTGTCATGGTAACATTGTCAATATCTACCTCGAAATTCTTGGACTGTCCAATCAGAAAACTGATTGACACCGTACACTGCTGTGCCATTTAGTTCCTTTTCTCTTGCATTTAACTTTGCATGTCTTGAAAGGCTTTCCTGCGATGAAAATCACTATATTACTTTCTTTACACAGAAGATTTTTTCACTGTACATAAGAAAAGCATGTACATGTAAATGTATCATTCCACATTGTTATATGCATTGTTCTTGAAAGCATGCCGACAGAACAAGGAAGCATTAATCATTGGTAGGTTGCATTTGCCACAAAAGTAAACCGCGATCAGATCTCATTTTAGGCTTCGCTCTTAAGATCTCTTCATTTTGACTATACCCTGCATCTTTTATCCAGCCAAAATAAATCTTGAGTGCACTGAAACAGCTACATGTACCATGTATGAGAATGAGGATGTAGATAAGAGCTGCAAGTTTTTTAATTTTCAAGTATTTGGAGATGAAATTAAAATAATCAAATTCAGATTTCCTTCTGCACTATACAACATGGATGATAGACGACAAAATGCATTCCTGTACATCTCAACATAGTGATACAATATCATTGAATTCTTAATCTCAGCTATTGTTCCATGTTTTTTCCAACCATGCCATTGGAAAAAAAATACTCTGTTGACAGCTAGATTGTCACAACATGTCACACAACATGTAACAAATACTGCTTGTCTAGATTTCTGACTGGGTCACTTATGTGTAATCTTGGTTATCTAGTTCTTACATGTGTGGCCTTTGTTTATGGAAACTGATTACATTGATCATTTTGTGAAATAATATTATTGAAACAGTTTAATGGTTAACGAAATTTAATACAGCATTAATATTATTCCATTCCTGCATGGTGTACAGTATACGCAACTGTTCATTGCCAAATCATATAACACACTGACGCACATATGCATGGAATGATTGTTAAATATACACTGAAAAAGAAACTATTAGGCTCCTGAAAGATTGGCCATATTTATACTAGAGGACGTCTAAGACGTCTCAGATGTCTAAGACATCTTAGACGTCTTAGACGACTAGTATAAATACGGGAAATAAGGTGGACGCATTAAACGTCAGACGAATTAAACGTCTCAAGTTAAGTGCGTCTTAGCAATGAAGTGCACACAGTCTCTTTGGTGAATCTCAGTATCTTTTGAAGAAAATAGTGAATTTGATTTCTAGCCGTCGAAGTTAAGTGCGTCCCATATTTATATTAGTCGCACTTACGGCCAGACGTTTAATGCGTCTGGACGTCTTAAACGTCCTCTAGTATAACTACGGCCATTATTATTGATCACTGCAACATTAACTCAACAATAAAGTTATTGGTGTTCACATGGAGTTGAAAAAGACACAATGGAAAAAGAAAGTTGAGAGAGCAAAAATAACGCTTGAACTGAAAATCCAGTACACTGAACACTGAATTGCGATAAAAATCGTGTTTAAAGCCGAATACGTACACTTAATGGAATTTTTGTCACTAGAAATAAATGAACAATAGAGATACCTTAAATATAACCAATCTTCTGCTATATTCTTCCGGGTCATTGAGGTACGTCCTGTTGTGAACTTTGGAAAATTCCTTGAACAATTGTCGTGCAACCATGTCGTTCGTATCATTGTGCGCACGATCGCTTGACTTGTTGATATCTCCCGCTTGAATGGATAGCAAATTACAGGTATAGGCAAAAGAAAACAACGAGAAGAAGCGAAATACTCTCATCTTCTCGTCCGAAAAACCGAAACTCCAGAAGAACAAAATGTTGTAGGCGTTGCAGGTTTTGCTGGAGATGTTCGGGGACGACTGGGTAACTTTTAACCTCCCACGCAGAACCCCACGCGAACGTTCTTTGGGCTTTCGTCACGCGTTCCTCCCCCACGAACGTCAATCTCGTTTCCAGGGTCTTTCTTTTGTCGTTGAGGAAAGAGACCATGGTTGCGGCTGGTCTCGTGGCACCCCTTGAGGGGGAGGTTTTGGTTATATTTTGATCCGCAACTCGTATTCGTTCGACAAGGATTTTTAAAAGTAAGTAATAAATAAATAATAAATAAATAAATAAATAAATAAGTAAATAATCTTTACCATACAATGTAAGTTTCAAAAAGAAATGTTATATTTCCACGGGAGATTCTCACAAAAGCGGTCAAGATAAAAAGAAGAGCTTAGGTGACCGACAAGACCTTCGATGTCGAGCGGCGAAACGATCACCAAAAAAAAACACTTCGTCAGTGTTGCTTCTACACAGGTGAAAATTCGAACGACCTGGACGCTCGTGGATTTTGAAGGCCACGTGACAATGCAGCCGGAACCAGGGTGTCTTCCTCAACGACATGGGAGGCAGAGAAGAGGGACCCTGGAAACGAGGTTGAACGGACCTCTGCTGAAACGAAAAGACACTTCCGTTCACCGGTCGTTTGCCCTCTATTTAAAGTAGTAATAGTTTTCACTACATCTGCCCCCGCTCAAGATAATACGGATGGCAGTTGAGGTGTTTTCCAATTAATATGTGCTGCACATTATGATTATTATCTGTGAATAACTGTTGTAAAAAGGATCGAAGAATGTTTGAAAATATTGATACTGAGACTATGCTTTTTCTTTCTGAGGTTGCGTCTATAGCAGTTTGTGGGCCGAGTCTGTCGCCCCTGTTTATGATTTCATTTGTGTCTGACAAATCCTCGCCCCTGTTTATGATTTGTACCTGAAAACTGAATCGATTTCTGACCCAGGCAATATGATTTTCTATCAGATACTGTAACCCTTCATTTTCAAAGTAAAAGGAATCGATGTAAATATTAAAAAATATATTCACCTACAATCCCTGTGCTAAACTTCGATGCTCCTTTTGACTTTCTGCCTTGTGACTCAAGTTACCCAGAATATCTCGCGAACTCGGAGAACAATACGGACACCACCTTGCCCGCCTATTTAAGCAATACCGATACCACATTGCGCGTTCGGTTGAGCAAATGGAGATTGCTTTCCCCTACACAATCTCTACCAATTTACATATTTCATCTTTTTACGCCGGGGCTTCTAGGTTGTCTCCTCGGGTTTTTGCCTCCGGGCCAAAACCCTGCAGGGGCTATGAACCAATCAGCATTGACTAACTATGTTGTAGGTAGCCAATCAAACGCTGCGTTTATCCAAAACTGGGAAATGGCCTCTGATAGCACGGAAGTGGTTTTTCGTTTCAGCAGACGTTCGTGGGGGAGGAACGCATGACGAAGCCCTAAGGACCAGGGTAACTGTGTTTAGATGTCACATGATCCACATTATTGAATTTTCCGTATTTTCTCAATTAAACGCCCCCGGCGTTTTTTTAGAAATCGGCGGTTTTGACCCGGCTTTTTTTTCGAGGCCTGCCTTTAATCGGGGTCCGGCGTTTATTAATGAAATGCAATTTTCAGCCATTTTTCCAGGTTGATTCATTATTACCGATCTTCGGAGACCTAGGGGTAGTTTGTCAGTGCGGGACGATTTTTACTTGTATTACCCGAAGTTAGAGTGTTATGGTACCGTACGGTACCGTATGGCACGTGTACCATGTTGCAATCAAGATCTGTATCACTAACAAACAATACATAAACAATATATGAATGATGTAGGAGCAAGTAAAAGATATGTCGTTAACGTGCTCCTCGTTTGTCTCAGCCAATGTATGCAAATCATTTAATAATTTTGCCTTTGAACGTTTATTAAAATACCAAAACAGCATACTGTACTTGGTATGTCGTAACAGTGCCATTCAAGAGATTACTATTTACTTGTAACCGGCCTTGTGACCTCGAACCCGAATAAACTCCGGGACCCCGATGAAACGCCTCCGGCACTCATTTAAAAATCGGCAGTTTTGACCCGGCGATTTTCCGAGGCCGCCGTCGGGGTCCGGTGTTTAAATTCAAACATTAAAATTATTTGAATCAGTTATTACTCTTGTGGCTCATGTGATTGGGTGTGTGTTCCAAGTCTTCGTTTTTCTCTCACCCTTATGCCAGACTGTCGAGAGTTATATAATGCATCATATTTGTCGAGTAGGTAGAACAATGGGGCAAATAGATTTTTTCCGTTTCATTTATTAAGGCCCCTTGTTAAGGAGTATGATCATTTCTATGAAAAATTCCAAACATTTGGAGAGAAGAGGGACAATTTGATGAGAAAATTCGGATGCTGCTCTTTGTCATTTTTGAATGTCCAGAACTTAAGCGCAGGCTTACCCAAGGGGCGTGGAAATGAGGCAACTGTGGGATGAATACCCAAAAGAGCAAGGTGGACGGAACTGTGAAGAATGCATTATCTAAAGCAGCACCACCTTTCTTCATTTAACAAGCAACATGCTGACCAGGGTTCCCGTCTCCGTTATCCGTAGAGATCCGGTGCCTCTGCTTTGTTACGCTGGTCCTGTCCTCCTCCATCATCATCATCACCATCATTACGTCATCATCGACATCATCAGCTTGTTTGCCTGTTTCGAGATGTACGTTCTATAGTCGGCTTCCATGAACACGATGTATAAAGTCAGTTTGAGACTTCATGGCCCATTTTGCAGTACGAGAACTACAGTAAAAAGGCATAGCTCTACAGGATTGCCTTCGGAAGCCGCAATACGGACCCTGCGTGATCCTGCTAAGGTGGGAGACGCGAACGGTAACCACTACGCGTGCGCGCATGCTTTACCAGGATATCATCCATCCCAATGCTAGCTCCGTCAAACAGGACTAACTTCTTTGAACATGGGTACCTCTCTTTTCCCGTTTGGGCATTCTGTACATACTGCAGTGATATAATATCTTTGTCCACCTCATATTGAACAGAAGCTGCGGGTTCTCTTAATTAAGAATTAATGCATCTGTTCCATAAACAACTCAATGGTTCCTTCATACACGTTTACAATAATTACCAACTACATTATCAATGATTTTAGTACTTTATTATGAGGCAATACTCGTTCATAGACAATGCCTCCCGTTATTAAAGATAAGTTTTCGAGTTAAGTTTTTTTTCTTGCCAGCGATAAGATATACTACGGAGGGGTAAATAAAAAGTAACACAAAAAATGTTATCAATTCTTTATAGAATCAATCTCATTTCTTATCTGACCAACACAAAACGTCAATTATCACGACTGTTTTGAAGTGCTCGAGAATTAATTAGTTTTTGTCCTTTCATTATCCTTGTGACGTTACTCGTAAAAATTTAATGAACTAAGTTGCTCTACGTAAACGCTCTGGTAAATGAAATAACAACAATAAACTTATTTTCCTGTTTCTGTATACTTTAAATCTGCCTTTTTCATGCGTACAGATATGTATATAGATATAATATGTACGTTAATTGAATAAACCAGTCCGCAAAGAGAAGTACATAGAGGAACTGGAGTACTGCAATAGCGACTTACAAAGATAAGTAAATTACAGTGTTTATTATTCATTTCATATAACTACCCCCTAAAAGTACAGGCATTAAAGAAATCATATGATAAGAAAGTCATTAAATCAAATTTTCTTTCATTTCAAAGCATGATAAGATAGTCGGACTGCCTTTATTGGCGTTAATAATTCATAAGTTCTGATATTTAAGCTTCATGTGATAGTTTCGTAACGTTGGGATGTCTGGCTCTTCATAGCCATCATTTGTTCTTAATCCTCAATTGGGTTTCAGTATGCCTGAGGTCAGACTTTTTATTCATTCCTGAGCATGGAAAAAAAAAAACAATAAGCATTCAAAATTTTATGTTCAGTCATTACGTTGTCTCACACCCACCAGGCCCTAGCACTAATTATTGGGAGCAACCCTCCCCCTAACGATGCGTTTTCATTTGACTCAGAGAGTCGCAAGCTCAATATATAACTTGTGCCTTGGGCCAAATCCGCTCTGAAAAGTTTTACCCCTTTTTTTTCTTTTCATTTTTTTCTCGTCTCCTCTCCCCATAATTTCATTCCACGAGAAAACCTCCAGAAATGCTTTTGCTTTTCTTGACAATTCTGAGCACATCAAAACTCAACGTAACGCCAATCCCTGACCATGGTTTTAGAAGAAATAATTCCATAAAACTGACCTGAAAATCGAAAGTCAACTTTAACTTGAGAAGGTAGCCAAATTTAAGCTTCAATAAAAAGGAATGGTGTAACATTCGGAGAAAATAAAACGCCGAAAATAGTTCTATATCAATAACAATAGTTTTGCCTTAGACGTTTTTCAATAAATAATCAGTAAGATACCAAGAAGTTTATATTTTTACTCGATTTAACATGATTTTTTTCCATTATTGATTCCCTTTTCAATGAATTGTTTGTATTTTGCTTGATGATTTGTTTTGCTGGTCGTGAATTACCTTTTTCCCCAGCGGATCAAACAAATGCAATTTCTGTTAAAAGCCTTTATACTTCAAGATAAAAGAGACTTGTATTTCAGCTGATAGATGCATTATACCGAAAGGGGAGCTAATGGACCAGAGAGCACCTCTAAAAGGCGAAGCTTCGTGAGAAACTAAAACGCATGTAATGCTAAATGGACATCACACTCTTTTGTTTGCTAACCTGAAAGTGCTAAAAGCGCAAAGCACTAGAGTTGTATACACAGGAATAAAAGGTCCATTTGATTTTGAAAAAACACTCCATTAAACTAGTCTTGAACGTGGTTAGGTGATATTGAACGGCCATACAAGTCGATTGAACATGTACAGTGCCCTCTAGATTGAGATTTCCTTGACCGGCGGAACACTGATCTTTTTTCTAAAAATTTTGAACTGCAACATAATGACAGGTAATTTTCGGTCCTCTCTTTCAAGGTCGCTGGTAAATTGTAGTTTAATTGCCAAGGTTTAATTCACTGATCTATAAGTCGGCAAAACTGAAAAACAGCTTTAAGTAGTTGAGTGCTGTTTACTTATTTCTAATTGGCAGCATTTCGACGCTGAAAGCATCCAGTGCTTTGCATAAATAGGGATTGTTTCACTCAAAAGCTACCAAAACGAACAAGTGTTTCTAAAGATAGGAACGCCGTGTTTCAATTTTTTTCTTTAAAGCGCCGGAGCATAACACGACGGCAAAAATGAAGTTGTCTCCACGTTAGAGGTGCGTTTGACTAACTGAGAACTCTTGCCAAAAAACCCGCAACGGGAATAAGGTACCGCAATATATAAATCTGTGTAAATTGGAAAGGAAATTCTGTTTCATGGCACTAATTTAGTTCACTGGCATTGTGGAAATGTTTCTTATGTATTCCATAACGTGTATAATTTTTAGAGGACTCCTCTCGGGCCAAAACGATTTCACGTGGTGAGAAACATAATGTTTAGTCCATACTCATGGATCGTATTTTCTACCCGTTGCCGTAATTTAACCGGGTTTACGGTCAAATGCTCCTTAGAGCAAAATCACAAAATTTCCATATGAGAGCTAATTTTTAATGGACCACTTAATAGTTTGTTTGTGCTGTTAAATGACAGGAATCTTTGCTTTTTAGGTTAAATGCGAACAATACATATTCAGCTATAGTTTCCGGCAATATTTTATGTGCCTTCGCAACCACGAATTATTCATATAATTGCTCAGGTAGGCTTTGATTGGTGGATCATTTAAATACGTCACATGCCACTATCATCTCATCACAACATTAAAAAACAATTAACTTGCACACAGATACACAGTCAAACCTCGACCAGTTGCTTTGCACGATTATCACTTCCTTTTCCTCGAGCTAGGAAAATACAAGGAGAAGATTAAACGACAACAGATATAGCAACGCCACAAAACAGGGGCACCCAACGAGAATATAGTTCAAAACCACTTAAACATAGCATTTTTAAACGTATTTTAGTGTTTAAACGGTAGATGTAGGTATATTTTTATTTCCTAAAAATTTTTCATCGGTTCGGATTCCCTAGCTGAAAGTCTAGTGATCCGAAAATTTTAGGGATCAAAACACACCTTTTCGAAAATTTCAGCCAGAAAAAAGGCTCTCGAAAATTCTAGGTGACCTTTTTGGGGTAAAAATCCGTTAAAAATGGGCAATTATACCATATTTTAGACGTTCGAAAGTCCTAGGACAGGCAGGCAAGCAAGAGATTTTATTACAAATGTTCCGAAGATTCTTGATCTCAAATCGTCTTCTGAACAGATATTTTCCGAAAATTAACGTTGGGTGCCCCTGATAAAAGAAATATGAGGGAGCTTTACGCAAGGACAACGGAAATGGATATAAAAACGTATTTCGCGATTATTCTGTCTTGTTCATCTTGTACAATACGGGCAAACTATCCTGTAAGTGGATGGGTACGAACTGTTTTAAAATAAAAATTGAAATGAGTGGTTCATTGATACATGCTCACTTTGACATCAAAACCTGAAATTTGGTGATTTCACGTTGTTGTTTTGCGGCGGTACGGCACGGAAATTCTGTGCTGCACGGTTACTTTTCCTTTTTTAACCAATGATATTCTTGCTTTGTGGCGTCGCCCTTGTCTTTGCAGTCGACTTTGCTTAAACTTCCTATTGTTAGTTCTGGTTACACACACGTTGGGTTTGGGGCCTTGCAGAAGGTAAATGGCTTGGGTTTGGTTCAGCTCAGGTTTCATGTTACCACTGGAGATGCGGTTGCATTTTACCTTCAGTTAAAATAATAGGATATAATTTATACAATTAGGGATCTTCGTGTGTTAGCTACGTTCTGCTTTATGATTGATGATTAGCCAAGCCACCTCAGGGAGCAGATAAACCGTACTTTTCAGTTTAAGAACTGTTATGTATCCATGGAAATAACCCTATGGCAGTTCCTGTTCAAGGAAAGCGGTTTCACACAAAAACGTCCTTGCCCGTCGTGGGCAAACGCTATTTAGCCATGGGTAAAAAGGGCTAGTGTAACCACGACTATATGTTGTAAGAGGAAAAATAATCGTGCGGCACGTGCGACACGCAAGTGTTTCTGCTTTAAGGCCTGGTCAAACGCTCGCAACATTTCAACGCAACATCTTGCAACATTGTTGCAAAATACAGTGCGATTCGTGAATAAATGGCACTGCTTAGAGCCAAACAGATTGCAAGGATCACCAGTGATTTCTTAATGGGTGTAATAAAGGCCCACAAAGAATTTAGCTAATGAAAGCTAAAGCCTGGTTTTTACTAGCTACGCCAGCACAAGCACACGCATAAGTAGTTTATGCTAGTGAAAACCAACGTCGACATCAGCATTAAAAAACAACCACGGCATCCGCCATTTTGTTCAAATGCTCAGGCGCGGTGAATCTGGAACGAGTGCTTTAATTGGCCAGACATAGCAAATTTTCCGTGTGCTTATGCTGCGTTTGGTTTTCACACGACGCAAGCGAACGCAAAGATAATCGCAAGCACAAGGAAAACGAATAATTCTGATCCTTATGCTTGTGCTAGCGCTTGTGCTTATGTTTGCGTCAACCCCATTTTCACGGTACTAAAATAAGTGCTCTTATCATATGACCAGTACGGCCCCGGGCGCGCTTTCATTGCAAAACTATTGAGAAAATCCCCGTATGAGGGCCGTACGCGATGGCGCAAGCAGGGCCGGAAAAAGCCGTCCGGCCCTGCTAGGATCGCGTACGGCCCTCATACGGGGATTTTCTCGCGCTCGGTCCGTACGCCATGACCTCGGGCCAAATATTTTCCCGTTCGGCCCTCCCACTCAGTCAATAAGTACATATTATGATTGCAATTGTGCTTGCGCTTGTGCTTGCGTCACTAGTGAAAACCATGCTTAATTGTGAGTAGTATTTCGAGTTAAAAGTATCCCTTTAAAATGCACAAGTGACTGAGAAAAGTATAATACTTAAACGGCAGTAGCTCATCAATAATCGTGAAAGAACATTGCTAGCAAACTTCGCATTAAAAAAACATATACTGTGTTTTGAAAACTTGACGTTTCGTATGTAGCAACATACATCATCAGAAGTGACGCTTAAGCCATCTGCATAAATTCTAAAAGCTAAAAGATAAAAGAGAAGCACTGGTAACTATCTTATGGCAAGTTGTTATGGTAGAAGTAACAATTACGATAACTTAATATTATTATATGGCAGTTAGTTCTGAATCAATAAAGTTTCTTCTATTTTACAATGAAGGTCAGACCTGCCATTCGCTAAAATCTCAAAATTGTCCCATTTGATGTTGTGACCGGTGGAAACAACATGATCTGCAACAGTAGAGGTGTGACCAGCTGTATCGAGAGCTTTGAAACGTTCCATCTTCCTGTCACACAATCTCCGTTTGCTTTTTCCAATGTAAAAAGCATCAGAAACCCAACAACTAGTTTTCGACTTCAACGTTTTTCAAAATACAGTATATGTTTTATAAT
The DNA here is from genome assembly GCF_036669925.1 of Montipora capricornis. Classification (NCBI taxonomy): domain Eukaryota; kingdom Metazoa; phylum Cnidaria; class Anthozoa; order Scleractinia; family Acroporidae; genus Montipora; species Montipora capricornis. The sequence continues at coordinate 18,255,722 of NC_090891.1, read as the reverse complement.
GCCAAGTTTATTCGTTATCAAGTGAAGCTATGATCTTCGCAGTTATGAGAGCAATTTTTGCAATTGCGTAGAGAAGCCTGAAAAATTCAGGCCTGAATTTTTCAGGCTTCTCTACGCAATTGCAAAAATTGCTCTCATAACTGCGAAGTTCATAGCTTCACTTGATTTCATATCCGCAGTTCAAATATGATTCATTTCATATACCATTTCATCATTTATTCGTTATGTTCATTTCCGCCATATGGGTTTTTATATCTACTGAAGTTTAAATGGCCGAAAAACAAAAATATTTATATGAAATCATGAAAGCATCACGAGGAACACAAATCTGAGTTTACATATACATCATCAACCGGACGAAATTGATGCCTTTGCGCCTTATGTTCTTTTTGAAATTTCCCAGCTTCTTTCTATTCCTATCCTGCAAGCTCTGCGCTTCAGCCTCGTTCCGCGAGAGTCTCTCCTCTGCCTCCTTTGTCAACGACAAATGAGGCAGAAAAGAGAGACCCTGGGAACGAGGTTAGGACTTGCTGATTGCTCATGCGGAGAACCGTAGCTTGTCAACCAATC
>NC_090891.1:18240152-18250152 GCF_036669925.1 Montipora capricornis | reverse complement strand
CTTGGCAACGGGCGAGAGGACAACCAAAAAATCAGAGACCTAAGCAGGATTCACGACCTCCGTAACACCGATCGGATGCTGTACTCAATGAACTACTAAAACTCACTGGAGAGCTAAGTCGGGCGCATTGCACCTTTCCATCATATCATGTACTTGTTTGTTAGTGCAAACAGACTGCACATCTCTCGTACCCATCCCGGGTAAACGACTCCTGGCGTCTTGTTTATTCCTACGTTGCCAAGGGCAAAAAAAAAGCCAAGGCTGCACCCTGCATTCTGGGGAGCCTGCCGGCCGCCGAAAGGAGCCAAAAATTTCACACTAAAACGTTTCCACGGGCACAAATCTACATCAGAATTCAACGACAAAAACTTAACTGAAAGTTCATGTTAATGGCCCCATAACCGTAATAGTAGCCCTGTGAGCGACGAAAAGCGGCTGTAAGGAATCTCGACACAAAGACAGTTGAAATTCACAAGCTGACTCACGGTGGGACCCAAGAATTCTATTTATCACCTACAACTTGTTTGGCACCAGGGTCCCCTAAGGTTGAGTCGAGTTGTTTTCATTATGGTGTGTGCAAAGTGTACAGCTGTCTACGTTATCGTCGCCAGAGCCCTCCGTTTCTTTTAATCAAGTGGTAGGCGAAACGACCATGTACTGTTAACAAATGAAAAATTTAGCATAATTTGCATAACTTTCTGCAGTTGACCAACACGATCTCTTCCTCAAATGAAGGGTTATCCTTCATTGTCAGTTTGCTCCAAATGAAGTATAATCCTCCATTTAGATTACTCTGTCCCAGGACTTGTGGTAGCAAATAAAAAGAAAAAAAAGTAAAAGAAACATCTGCACAGGATTTGAACACGGAGCACCCAATTTGAAGGAACCAATGACTAATTCAGCTCACTTCGTATCCACCATTACCAGCGAGACTATCCTATACAACGAAATCATGGTGTCTTGCGACGCAGAGTCGCTGATTACCAACGTTCCTATCGACGCCGCTGTACAAACCGCGCTACAGAAACTAGAGGACGACCCCAGCCTTGCGGACCGCATGACACTATCACCTGCTCAGATCACTGACCTTCTGAATGTCGTATTGAGATCCACGTACTTCCAGTAACGGATCAATTTACGAACAATTAGAAGGAGCAGCCATGGGAAGCCCGGTCTCCGCTGTTATTGCAAACCTGTACATGGAGAGTTTTGAACAACAGGCAACCTCTACTTCGGCCTACAAGCCTAGGATCTGGAAACGTTACGTTGACGACACTTTCACCATCCTGGATCGCGGAAACGTTGATAGCTTCTTACAGCATCTGAACAACCAGCAGCCTTCCATTCGCTTCACCATGGAGACAGAGAACGAGTACAAACTCGTTTTCCTTGACACCGCAGTTTCAAGAGAACCGGACGGCTGCCTCACCACCAGCGTATACAGGAAGCCTACGCACACTGATCAATCAGTACTTAGCGTATGATTCCCACCACCCGCAATCAGTAAAACGCGGTATTGTCAAGTGCCTCTACGAGCGCGCCAAACGTCTCGTAACAAAACCCTCTGTTATCTCCAAGGAGAAGAAGCACCTGTCTTCCCTGTTCTTGTCTCTAATGGTTACCCTCTTTCTTTCTTGCAGAAAATCACCAAGACCAGGAAACCGAGTAGCAGTGCTGAGCCCACGATCAAGTACAAGTCTACTGCGGTTTTACCCTATGTCAAAGGCCTATCCGAACAACTTCGCCGCTGCCTACAGCAACAAGGCATACGCACTGTTCTCAAGTCGGAGACTATATTAAGATCGCATCTAGTACGACCGAAAGACGCTGTCGAGCCGACTAAACAAGATGGCGTGGTTTACAGGAATCCCTGTGAATGCGGCGAGACTGGAAGACCCATGCAAGATAGAATCAAAGAACATGAGCGAGACATCCGACTTGCCCGTACCCAGACCTCCGCCGTTTCAGAACACGCTAACAACACCGGCCACAGCCCGCTTTGGAACGCAGTAAAGTTTAGTGATCGTGATCCTCATTGGTACACACGCAGGGTCAAAGAGGCGATTCACATAAGACTTCATCCTAACAACATCAACAGGGATAGTGGAAAATCCGGAAGAAAGGTTGCCCACGATCAAGAAACACAACAACAGCAGAATCGTACGACAGCGGACCGCCGAAGGAACAACACACCGAAACAGCGAGGATCGAAATTCACCAATCAGAGCTGTTGAAAATCAACCAATCACAGCGGAGCATCCTGCTTAAAAGGTAACGCGTAACCAGTCGACCTCATCGCCTGATGAAGACTAGCAGTATGCAGTCGAAATGTCGCGATCTACATCACAAGTGATCACATCGTGAGACAAACGAGAGTACTTTATTATTGTTATTTTTATCCACTTAACCGCTAAAGGTCAACTGACTAGGATATGTGCTGATTATTTACCAAAACTAATTAGCATATATATAAAATCAATGCTGAATAATGCCTAAGTCTGAAGCTTGATTTTAAAATGGTTAGCTTTCTCTTGAAGTAGGTAACCGACATTTTTCATTGTGTAAGCTTGCTTCTTAGCGGGTGTTAATACACGTTTACAGCGGCACTTTTGGAAGGAAAATTTACTGGAATTAATAAAAAATGACATCCTCGCAGTCAAAGATGTGGTACTTTAGTGGTTAAGTGAAGGGGTTATTAATCACACGTTCCCAGGTTCGAGTCTTGTGAGTCCAGACATGGAGGTTCGGCTTTTCAAATATGTCCATTTCCCATGATCCCTATCAAGCCTTCAGTGTCGAAATGAACGATAATACTTCTCTTGGAAGAAATTGACAATATATTAAGAATAATCCTTCAATTGAGGGAGAGACTTGGTTGAGTTGACCCATCCTCGGAGACCCAGGGGCAGTCAGTCGAGACGGGACAAGAAAATCTTGGGCAAATGGGGACTGGCGTAGTTTTCAAGTAAGGCGAGAAGGGCTCCTCTCTCTCAGTTGACTGAACGGCAGAATATTTCTCTTAAGAGGTAAGAATTCATCTTTTTAAATTCAGATGACTTTCGATTTTCTGTGCCACAGCGCTTCCGAAGAATTGTTATTGTATTACCGTCACTAACAACCTAAGTTAGTAGCCTCTAATTACGATGAAGCTTTGAAATCCGCATGCAAAAATTGTATCTTGACGTGTGCATCAGTATAACCGGGGGATGCGAATGGAGACCGTCGGAGAGTGCCAATCGAGTGAGTGCGGCTACGGTACTAACATGCCCAGTTTCTACTCTTCTCGGGTAAGTACTACAACTCTCAGACCTTTTCTGAGAGCCGTTATTCGTAAGGTCTGTGGAAAGTTAAAAAACACCACACACTTTTCGCTTAAAGAGTAGGTCACGGATTTCTCGGTATTGCAGTCTTGCTTTACTCCAGCAAAATGCAAACAATGTGGCAATGTCTGGCTGTAAACTGAGGTGATTATTAACAGCGTGTCAGTATTTTGACTCGAAACTAGAAGAAAGGGAAAGCCTGCAAAATTTTGTAAATTCAAGAAATGCTTTCCCAGTTCGGGAACATTAAACATTCAGGAACAAACATCCGACCCATTCATTCATTAAAATTTGATAGCAGTAAGCTATTTCTTGGAATCAGTTATGCTGATCTGTTTGCATGTTTAATAACGCAAACAATCCAGACAGAGTCTTAGATGAAATACACAGCACGTACTAATATTAGAAAACCACCATCTAGACTTCGTTCAGTCCTTTCTTTGTTTCCTTTGTGTTTTCGCTTGTATTTCGACAAAAGCTTTTTCGCTTCCGGGTTTGTCCTTAGTTTGGACTTTGCACTTAAAAGGACAACAGGTTCTTTTCTCACTTATGACATGCACGTGATGATCACATTTTAAAAACAGTTTAAGCCACCATATTCCACTGGATATCTGTAGACATCCATTTGGTCGCGCGTTTTCTACCAAATCACCGATTTTCGTTTCGATATTCGTTTGTACACCGAGATCGTCGCTAGAATAAGCCCTTCGCAGGATTTATTCACATGATTGGATGTATTTTGTTTTCAACAGAGCTCAGGGACGCAAGCGGCTCTGGAGAGTCACTGTGTATTGATTTAAAAGTGGAAATTCTTATCGAGCACTTCTCGTATTTTTTTTCGGTGTGCAGTACTTTTTAAGTTAATGCAACACTGTTGTAACAATATACTTGAAAAATATTCAGCGCGTGGAGTGGCTGAGAGCTCGTCAATCCCAAACAGAGTGCAGAAAAGTGAAATAGTGCAGAAAGTTGAAATAGTCCAAGGTGATATGCCGTTGATTTACTGAGATAGGGAGGGGTCGGATGGGTGCAGCTGAAATTGGCTGATGTATTATTGATTATGTTATTAAGAAACCTTTCCAATTTGGTAGTGGCACACGTAATTTTATGACGATGCTAAGCGTATAAAAGGCATTCAATTCTAATTGTAATTTCAATAAAAAGGTGGTTCCAACTGGAAGGAATTAAGAGAATAGTTGATTATTTACAAAGCGTGGTAGGGTTGAATTGAGGATCTCTGAAGACTAATCCAGTTGGTAGTCAGAAAGAAATTTGAACCTGGAGTATTTTTACGTCCAGTATATGCAAATCCTACTCGCAAGCCAGTAGGTCACGCTGCCGTCAGCGAGGTAAAGTCCAAAGAATCTTTGTCTCACAATCTTAAGCCGAAATAGTGTGTCGTATCCGGAATGGGTGGGGCATTATCAAGACATGCTTTGCTTTCTGATTTCCAACGGTATAAAAATATGATATAAATTAGTTAATGTTGTTTTCAAGTAACTACAGCTTATACCATCACTAAAGACAACATGAGCAAAGAGCGAAATGCTTTTGCCGTTTCGAATTCCACGTCATGCGAACATGGTAGAGCGGAGTACTGAAAGCTTGGGGAATACGTTACTTCATGGCTTAATAGTGGGCTTCGTGAACACTTTCTTTCGTAAGTGATTGCTCTATTTACTTACCACTGTATATATGGCTGAATACTGATCGGCGAGGTTTCGACATATTTTATTTCAATGACGGCTTTCATCATATGAATAATATGTTGAATGTAGTGAAAAGGTTTTGTAATTATGTTTGGGTTATTGACCAAGTGTGAGGTCAAGATGGCTGGATATTGGCCAAGTTCTTTTTTTGCGTGTTTATGGACCGACACGAAGTTGACTATGACAAAAGGCAGTGTTTTTAAAACTTTCTTGAGAGAAATGTATTTTGTTTGCAACAGAACTAGGACGCGAGGGGCTCTGGAGAGTCAATGTGTGTTGATCTTAAAGTGGAAATTCTTATCGAGCACTTATCTTATTTTCTTTCGGTGGGCAGTACTTTTGTTGATGCAACACTATTGTAATAATATACACGAAAAATATTCAGCGCGTTGATTGGCTGAGAGCACGTCAATCCCAAACAGAGTGCAGAAAAGTGAAATTGTGCAGAAAGTTGAAATTGTGCAGTAAAGATAAAATTGTTGCATTCACTGCCATTCAAATGCGAACTCTGGATGGCGCAATTCATGGCGCAATTTTTCCGTGATTGCGCGTGACATGCATGGGTTGCTTCTGCATAACCATCTCACATTTTTTAATGTATATTATTAATAAGTAATCACATTATTTTCCTTGCAAATTGCACGAGCCAGTTGTTTTTGCGTCTTTGAAAAAATGTACTCGTCGCTTATTTATTCGAAATTGCACTCTAAATCATGCGATTATCTTTAAGTAATATTCCTCGAATGAGCTTGCGTTGAAACAAGGCGAGGAAGAATGACATGTGACGAGCCCATTTTTCCACGCGGGTCTCAATGAATGGGCGGTAGCTTTCACGGCTAATGGTTATCTTTTTGCCATCGCGGTTAACTTATGTGAAAAACAAAGAAACTTCCCTTGTGTTAGTTACTAGTAGGGTCTCAGTAAACATACTGAATAGTTTAAGTCATGGTTATCACAATGCGACTAACGATTTTGTGTTGTTCACACGTCAAACCTTGCCCAGGCCTTGACTTGTCTTCCAGACCTTGTCATAGCGCGCTTAGAGATGATTTGAGTATGTGTGCAATAATTTCAAATAGATTTACATTAACGTATCGTTGAACTCGCTTTCACCATCAGACCCGACAACGAAATGTAACTGTAGTTCCAGATTCAACTGCTGCTTCGTGGAAATCCCGTAGTTTTCAACCTTCTGGCCCGCTACTTTTGCAAGGCGATTCAATTTTTACCCCTGGCAACTGCAAGGGGCATTTGCACACCGCAGTTTAAATCTGTGCATTATTCAGTTTGCGTGATTATTCCTCGTGAGTCCTTGTATAAAGTGGATGCGAAGCACCCTGGACATTGAGATTGACTGAATTGGTACAGGAACAGCGTTAGAATATGATAATATTACTTGTAGAGAATGAAAGATGACTGCACTGTCTTCGTGTCTTCGTCTAACCCGGCCGGCTTTTTTGACTTTGTTGTTTCCCAGAAGACGGCAAAAAAAAAAAGTTACTACAATAATACCGAGCGTGAAGCATGATTCTTATTTCCTCATTTACCGCGTTGTTTTATGGTGTTCTTGTTGCCGTTGCTGTCGGAAATTTTTACCACTTCCTTAGTCCCAACCAGGGGGCCTTTAGCCTCCTTACTATCCCTACCCTCAGGAATTTAGTTTGAAATACGGGATTTACTGAGATAGGGGGGTCGGATGGATGAAGCTGAAATTGACTGATGTATTATTGATTATGGTATTAAGAAACCTTTCCAATTTGGTAGTGGCACACGTAATTTTGTGACGATGCTAAGCGTATAAAAGGCATTCAATTCTAATTGTAATTTCAATAAGAAGTTGATTCTAACTGGAAGGAATTAAGAAACTAGTTGATTATTTACAAAGCGTGGTAGGGTTGAATTGAGGATCTCTGAAGACAGTGAAGACTAATCCAGTTGGTAGTTAGAAAGAAATTTGAACCTGGAGTATTTTTACGGCCAGTATATGTAAATCCTACTCGCAAGCCAGTAGGTCACGCCACCTTCAGGAGGTAAACGAGTGCATAGAATCTTTGTCTCATAACCTGAAGCAGAAATGGTGTGTCGTGAAATAAAGTTTTTCTAATAAAGGCAAAATTGAGGCCCTTATGCGCCTACTGGCGTGATGAGACTTGATGATGAATAAACGCAAGATAACAGGACGACTGGTTGGCAATTGGCACATTTTTGTGGTAAAATTTCTCAGGTACCTCTCCTCATCTAGCAGATTAGTGTCTTCGGGTGAAGGGACAGTGATCTATGAGTATCTGTGCTTAACTTCTTTTTGGAACGGTGTTTCTCCTTTCTCCATCAACAAATTCTTTTCAGGAAGGGCTTTACTTTAGCTACACTCTCTCATACATGGGCACACTCCACTTTGCAAATAATCAACGTGTTAAACCGTCAGTAAATAAGCGACAATCATCGAAGGACTTGTAAGTTCTGCGATATTCATTGTGTGGAAGTCCTTCTTTAGTAGGCATCTGCTTAGACATGTTGAGCCTGGAACTGTTGCAAAAAGGACTGCTTGCTGAAGTTAGCTAGACTGATTCAGCGTTTTCAAATTAAAGGCTCACTGACAGAGGAGGCTCGATTTACACACACTCTAATCACATTCATTCTTTTTATGACTGACCTCGAAGTGCACAAGATGGCTGGATATTGCTCAAGTTCATTTTTTGCGTGTTTATGGACCGACACTAATTTGACCATGACAAGGGGCAGTGTTTTTAAAACTTACTTGAGAGAAATGGGAGGAAAGTTTGGTGGCAAACGTTTCCTTTAGTTCTCACCCCATTCCTCTCGTTTTTCGCTCTGGTCGCCCTCCTCATTTAGCGTTTGCTACACGGGCCATGACAGGAAGACGACAATAACATTAAAAATGAGAAGATAAGGGTGTCAAGGCCATAAAATTATTGCAAATAGAGAACCGGGTTTTTTTATTGCTATTACTATTACTACTACTGTTACTATAGGGACATCCAATGAAAATTATTTCCAAAATGCATAATAATAGGCAAAAACTTGAGTTACAAAAAACGCAAATAAAACATTTTTTTGAGTTTTTAAATTTTGCTGGGAAAAAAATAGGTGTTCCGCATTCCCAGGATGATTATTAGCGAAATTCCAGCTGCCAGCTAGATAGCGAGGGAAACTCCCAGCCATTCGACTGTCACCGTTTCCCAGCCAGACAAGAACCTCGTGAATAAGCCACTCGCCAAACCGGTCAAAACAGGTTTTTGCTCAACATGCGATAAGTTGAACCAGCGGTAAGCTTCTCGTGAACGAGTTCTTCTTCATTGTTCTCATCCAGCCAGCACGGATTGAAATGCTAAAAAATATTTAAAGTTTCGCAGCGAAAGCCTTAGGGTATGAAAATTAATAACTTGACAGCCAGCTTACACTGTAATTTCCATTGTGGAACAGATATTTTGCCGAACACCTTCGAGGGGCCCCCTGTGCTATTACTACTACTATTGTTACTGTTATTATCTGGCTACATTACATTGATTGCCACTGGAGTATCCCCTATCAACAGGTAGTGACACACCACCTTAGCGTTCTAGAGTTCTTTGGAGAATTCCTGCAGACCCCAACAGTACAGATTTCTGTAATGTCAGAATGCCTAGACCAATGTGCAGGTTTTCCATGTACTTCTGTCGGTTGTTTACCTCTGGGCCCCGGCTGTCAGCTCATGCCATGCAACATTCATCTCAAGGGAGCGGGTCATAACAAATAACCAAGGGTCCCCAGGGGACACTCTCCTGGTATTTAAAAGTCAAGCACCTTCCTTAATTAAAATTTCTGGCCGTTCCCAAATAGCATAGTTTTCTGCAACAGTCCAATTCTTAACTTCTTAATTCCGTAACCTTCAATTTTTCAATCCATTGTCCAAGTTTCTCAGTAACACTTCAAGAGCTGCTAAACAACCGGTACTACATCCACGTTTTTTACACTCCACATTCTTCTAATCTCCCACTTCAAAACCTGATATTTTTCGATTTTTTTCAAATTTCTTTGTCATGTACAATTATTTATTTGTTCTCGTTCTTGGTCACTACGATAATGTCAGGTCTCTTGCTTCAACAACGTTATCACATTGGATTTTATATCCCAAAGTAGCTTTACATCACCATTCTCCACAACACCTTCTGGTACATGTTCTTACACTTTTCCTTCCTTTCTAGCTGGTGTAACTCACACAACTTCCACTGTATTGCCACATTATCATGTCGTCTTTTATATTCTTTCTAGGCCAATTTTGTGCAATCACTTACTAGATGACACACCACTCTCTCCCTTTTCGCTGCACATTGTACACAGCGGTGAGGCAGCAGTCCGATCAAAGTGATGTTTCACGTCGTTATATCTTTAAGCCTGTTCCTGTGCTGCACAGATAAGGGCTTCCGTTTGAATCTTCAAGTCAGATGATCTCAGCCAGCTCCAATTCTGTTTTGCATCTGTGGTTTCCGGTCGTATCAGTCAGAAAATGTCTATGCATTACTTTATCCTTCCATTCCTTCTTCTTCAACTCTAACACTTTCCTTAGAACCCTTGCAGTTCCTAGGAAGCTGTTTTGTGCAACAATCCCGTCGTGATGGTAACTCCTAGCTTGGCAAGCCTTGCATCTGGCCTTTTACTTATACTCCAAGTGCACCAACAACTATGAGGACCTATCGGTACCACTTCTAGATGTCTGATCCCCCATAACTTCCCAATTTCTCTTTTCGACTCATGATATTCCTCATCTTGTCACTTTCCTTCTCATGCACCCTGTGATCCCATAATGATAATAGATAATGATGATGATGATGATGAGCATAATAATAATAATAATGGATTTTGAAGTGTATGGAAATGGTAGGTGTTGCTAGAAATGTGGTAGAAATTATTGATAGTGATACTGATAGTGTTGTACGGATGCCTCAGCGGGCGCTCCGTACATTTTCTTTA
>NC_090891.1:18221883-18229383 GCF_036669925.1 Montipora capricornis | reverse complement strand
CTACTAAAACTCACTGGAGAGCTAAGTCGGGCGCATTGCACCTTTCCATCATATCATGTACTTGTTTGTTAGTGCAAACAGACTGCACATCTCTCGTACCCATCCCGGGTAAACGACTCCTGGCGTCTTGTTTATTCCTACGTTGCCAAGGGCAAAAAAAAAGCCAAGGCTGCACCCTGCATTCTGGGGAGCCTGCCGGCCGCCGAAAGGAGCCAAAAATTTCACACTAAAACGTTTCCACGGGCACAAATCTACATCAGAATTCAACGACAAAAACTTAACTGAAAGTTCATGTTAATGGCCCCATAACCGTAATAGTAGCCCTGTGAGCGACGAAAAGCGGCTGTAAGGAATCTCGACACAAAGACAGTTGAAATTCACAAGCTGACTCACGGTGGGACCCAAGAATTCTATTTATCACCTACAACTTGTTTGGCACCAGGGTCCCCTAAGGTTGAGTCGAGTTGTTTTCATTATGGTGTGTGCAAAGTGTACAGCTGTCTACGTTATCGTCGCCAGAGCCCTCCGTTTCTTTTAATCAAGTGGTAGGCGAAACGACCATGTACTGTTAACAAATGAAAAATTTAGCATAATTTGCATAACTTTCTGCAGTTGACCAACACGATCTCTTCCTCAAATGAAGGGTTATCCTTCATTGTCAGTTTGCTCCAAATGAAGTATAATCCTCCATTTAGATTACTCTGTCCCAGGACTTGTGGTAGCAAATAAAAAGAAAAAAAAGTAAAAGAAACATCTGCACAGGATTTGAACACGGAGCACCCAATTTGAAGGAACCAATGACTAATTCAGCTCACTTCGTATCCACCATTACCAGCGAGACTATCCTATACAACGAAATCATGGTGTCTTGCGACGCAGAGTCGCTGATTACCAACGTTCCTATCGACGCCGCTGTACAAACCGCGCTACAGAAACTAGAGGACGACCCCAGCCTTGCGGACCGCACGACACTAACACCTGCTCAGATCGCTGACCTCCTGAATCTCGTATTGAGATCCACATACTTCCAGTATAACGGATCAATTTACGAACAATTAGAAGGAGCAGCCATGGGAAGCCCGGTCTCCGCTGTTATTGCAAACCTGTACATGGAGAGTTTTGAACAACAGGCAACCTCTACTTCGGCCTACAAGCCTAGGATCTGGAAACGTTACGTTGACGACACTTTCACCATCCTGGATCGCGGAAACGTTGATAGCTTCTTACAGCATCTGAACAACCAGCAGCCTTCCATTCGCTTCACCATGGAGACAGAGAACGAGTACAAACTCGTTTTCCTTGACACCGCAGTTTCAAGAGAACCGGACGGCTGCCTCACCACCAGCGTATACAGGAAGCCTACGCACACTGATCAATCAGTACTTAGCGTATGATTCCCACCACCCGCAATCAGTAAAACGCGGTATTGTCAAGTGCCTCTACGAGCGCGCCAAACGTCTCGTAACAAAACCCTCTGTTATCTCCAAGGAGAAGAAGCACCTGTCTTCCCTGTTCTTGTCTCTAATGGTTACCCTCTTTCTTTCTTGCAGAAAATCACCAAGACCAGGAAACCGAGTAGCAGTGCTGAGCCCACGATCAAGTACAAGTCTACTGCGGTTTTACCCTATGTCAAAGGCCTATCCGAACAACTTCGCCGCTGCCTACAGCAACAAGGCATACGCACTGTTCTCAAGTCGGAGACTATATTAAGATCGCATCTAGTACGACCGAAAGACGCTGTCGAGCCGACTAAACAAGATGGCGTGGTTTACAGGAATCCCTGTGAATGCGGCGAGACTGGAAGACCCATGCAAGATAGAATCAAAGAACATGAGCGAGACATCCGACTTGCCCGTACCCAGACCTCCGCCGTTTCAGAACACGCTAACAACACCGGCCACAGCCCGCTTTGGAACGCAGTAAAGTTTAGTGATCGTGATCCTCATTGGTACACACGCAGGGTCAAAGAGGCGATTCACATAAGACTTCATCCTAACAACATCAACAGGGATAGTGGAAAATCCGGAAGAAAGGTTGCCCACGATCAAGAAACACAACAACAGCAGAATCGTACGACAGCGGACCGCCGAAGGAACAACACACCGAAACAGCGAGGATCGAAATTCACCAATCAGAGCTGTTGAAAATCAACCAATCACAGCGGAGCATCCTGCTTAAAAGGTAACGCGTAACCAGTCGACCTCATCGCCTGATGAAGACTAGCAGTATGCAGTCGAAATGTCGCGATCTACATCACAAGTGATCACATCGTGAGACAAACGAGAGTACTTTATTATTGTTATTTTTATCCACTTAACCGCTAAAGGTCAACTGACTAGGATATGTGCTGATTATTTACCAAAACTAATTAGCATATATATAAAATCAATGCTGAATAATGCCTAAGTCTGAAGCTTGATTTTAAAATGGTTAGCTTTCTCTTGAAGTAGGTAACCGACATTTTTCATTGTGTAAGCTTGCTTCTTAGCGGGTGTTAATACACGTTTACAGCGGCACTTTTGGAAGGAAAATTTACTGGAATTAATAAAAAATGACATCCTCGCAGTCAAAGATGTGGTACTTTAGTGGTTAAGTGAAGGGGTTATTAATCACACGTTCCCAGGTTCGAGTCTTGTGAGTCCAGACATGGAGGTTCGGCTTTTCAAATATGTCCATTTCCCATGATCCCTATCAAGCCTTCAGTGTCGAAATGAACGATAATACTTCTCTTGGAAGAAATTGACAATATATTAAGAATAATCCTTCAATTGAGGGAGAGACTTGGTTGAGTTGACCCATCCTCGGAGACCCAGGGGCAGTCAGTCGAGACGGGACAAGAAAATCTTGGGCAAATGGGGACTGGCGTAGTTTTCAAGTAAGGCGAGAAGGGCTCCTCTCTCTCAGTTGACTGAACGGCAGAATATTTCTCTTAAGAGGTAAGAATTCATCTTTTTAAATTCAGATGACTTTCGATTTTCTGTGCCACAGCGCTTCCGAAGAATTGTTATTGTATTACCGTCACTAACAACCTAAGTTAGTAGCCTCTAATTACGATGAAGCTTTGAAATCCGCATGCAAAAATTGTATCTTGACGTGTGCATCAGTATAACCGGGGGATGCGAATGGAGACCGTCGGAGAGTGCCAATCGAGTGAGTGCGGCTACGGTACTAACATGCCCAGTTTCTACTCTTCTCGGGTAAGTACTACAACTCTCAGACCTTTTCTGAGAGCCGTTATTCGTAAGGTCTGTGGAAAGTTAAAAAACACCACACACTTTTCGCTTAAAGAGTAGGTCACGGATTTCTCGGTATTGCAGTCTTGCTTTACTCCAGCAAAATGCAAACAATGTGGCAATGTCTGGCTGTAAACTGAGGTGATTATTAACAGCGTGTCAGTATTTTGACTCGAAACTAGAAGAAAGGGAAAGCCTGCAAAATTTTGTAAATTCAAGAAATGCTTTCCCAGTTCGGGAACATTAAACATTCAGGAACAAACATCCGACCCATTCATTCATTAAAATTTGATAGCAGTAAGCTATTTCTTGGAATCAGTTATGCTGATCTGTTTGCATGTTTAATAACGCAAACAATCCAGACAGAGTCTTAGATGAAATACACAGCACGTACTAATATTAGAAAACCACCATCTAGACTTCGTTCAGTCCTTTCTTTGTTTCCTTTGTGTTTTCGCTTGTATTTCGACAAAAGCTTTTTCGCTTCCGGGTTTGTCCTTAGTTTGGACTTTGCACTTAAAAGGACAACAGGTTCTTTTCTCACTTATGACATGCACGTGATGATCACATTTTAAAAACAGTTTAAGCCAGCATATTCCACTGGATATCTGTAGACATCCATTTGGTCGCGCGTTTTCTACCAAATCACCGATTTTCGTTTCGATATTCGTTTGTACACCGAGATCGTCGCTAGAATAAGCCCTTCGCAGGATTTATTCACATGATTGGATGTATTTTGTTTTCAACAGAGCTCAGGGACGCAAGCGGCTCTGGAGAGTCACTGTGTATTGATTTAAAAGTGGAAATTCTTATCGAGCACTTCTCGTATTTTTTTTCGGTGTGCAGTACTTTTTAAGTTGTTAATGCAACACTGTTGTAACAATATACTTGAAAAATATTCAGCGCGTGGAGTGGCTGAGAGCTCGTCAATCCCAAACAGAGTGCAGAAAAGTGAAATAGTGCAGAAAGTTGAAATAGTCCAAGGTGATATGCCGTTGATTTACTGAGATAGGGAGGGGTCGGATGGGTGCAGCTGAAATTGGCTGATGTATTATTGATTATGTTATTAAGAAACCTTTCCAATTTGGTAGTGGCACACGTAATTTTATGACGATGCTAAGCGTATAAAAGGCATTCAATTCTAATTGTAATTTCAATAAAAAGGTGGTTCCAACTGGAAGGAATTAAGAGAATAGTTGATTATTTACAAAGCGTGGTAGGGTTGAATTGAGGATCTCTGAAGACTAATCCAGTTGGTAGTCAGAAAGAAATTTGAACCTGGAGTATTTTTACGTCCAGTATATGCAAATCCTACTCGCAAGCCAGTAGGTCACGCTGCCGTCAGCGAGGTAAAGTCCAAAGAATCTTTGTCTCACAATCTTAAGCCGAAATAGTGTGTCGTATCCGGAATGGGTGGGGCATTATCAAGACATGCTTTGCTTTCTGATTTCCAACGGTATAAAAATATGATATAAATTAGTTAATGTTGTTTTCAAGTAACTACAGCTTATACCATCACTAAAGACAACATGAGCAAAGAGCGAAATGCTTTTGCCGTTTCGAATTCCACGTCATGCGAACATGGTAGAGCGGAGTACTGAAAGCTTGGGGAATACGTTACTTCATGGCTTAATAGTGGGCTTCGTGAACACTTTCTTTCGTGAGTGATTGCTCTATTTACTTACCACTGTATATATGGCTGAATACTGATCGGCGAGGTTTCGACATATTTTATTTCAATGACGGCTTTCATCATATGAATAATATGTTGAATGTAGTGAAAAGGTTTTGTAATTATGTTTGGGTTATTGACCAAGTGTGAGGTCAAGATGGCTGGATATTGGCCAAGTTCTTTTTTTGCGTGTTTATGGACCGACACGAAGTTGACTATGACAAAAGGCAGTGTTTTTAAAACTTTCTTGAGAGAAATGTATTTTGTTTGCAACAGAACTAGGACGCGAGGGGCTCTGGAGAGTCAATGTGTGTTGATCTTAAAGTGGAAATTCTTATCGAGCACTTATCTTATTTTCTTTCGGTGGGCAGTACTTTTGTTGATGCAACACTATTGTAATAATATACACGAAAAATATTCAGCGCGTTGATTGGCTGAGAGCACGTCAATCCCAAACAGAGTGCAGAAAAGTGAAATTGTGCAGAAAGTTGAAATTGTGCAGTAAAGATAAAATTGTTGCATTCACTGCCATTCAAATGCGAACTCTGGATGGCGCAATTCATGGCGCAATTTTTCCGTGATTGCGCGTGACATGCATGGGTTGCTTCTGCATAACCATCTCACATTTTTTAATGTATATTATTAATAAGTAATCACATTATTTTCCTTGCAAATTGCACGAGCCAGTTGTTTTTGCGTCTTTGAAAAAATGTACTCGTCGCTTATTTATTCGAAATTGCACTCTAAATCATGCGATTATCTTTAAGTAATATTCCTCGAATGAGCTTGCGTTGAAACAAGGCGAGGAAGAATGACATGTGACGAGCCCATTTTTCCACGCGGGTCTCAATGAATGGGCGGTAGCTTTCACGGCTAATGGTTATCTTTTTGCCATCGCGGTTAACTTATGTGAAAAACAAAGAAACTTCCCTTGTGTTAGTTACTAGTAGGGTCTCAGTAAACATACTGAATAGTTTAAGTCATGGTTATCACAATGCGACTAACGATTTTGTGTTGTTCACACGTCAAACCTTGCCCAGGCCTTGACTTGTCTTCCAGACCTTGTCATAGCGCGCTTAGAGATGATTTGAGTATGTGTGCAATAATTTCAAATAGATTTACATTAACGTATCGTTGAACTCGCTTTCACCATCAGACCCGACAGCGAAATGTAACTGTAGTTCCAGATTCAACTGCTGCTTCGTGGAAATCCCGTAGTTTTCAACCTTCTGGCCCGCTACTTTTGCAAGGCGATTCAATTTTTACCCCTGGCAACTGCAAGGGGCATTTGCACACCGCAGTTTAAATCTGTGCATTATTCAGTTTGCGTGATTATTCCTCGTGAGTCCTTGTATAAAGTGGATGCGAAGCACCCTGGACATTGAGATTGACTGAATTGGTACAGGAACAGCGTTAGAATATGATAATATTACTTGTAGAGAATGAAAGATGACTGCACTGTCTTCGTGTCTTCGTCTAACCCGGCCGGCTTTTTTGACTTTGTTGTTTCCCAGAAGACGGCAAAAAAAAAAAGTTACTACAATAATACCGAGCGTGAAGCATGATTCTTATTTCCTCATTTACCGCGTTGTTTTATGGTGTTCTTGTTGCCGTTGCTGTCGGAAATTTTTACCACTTCCTTAGTCCCAACCAGGGGGCCTTTAGCCTCCTTACTATCCCTACCCTCAGGAATTTAGTTTGAAATACGGGATTTACTGAGATAGGGAGGGGTCGGATGGATGAAGCTGAAATTGACTGATGTATTATTGATTATGGTATTAAGAAACCTTTCCAATTTGGTAGTGGCACACGTAATTTTGTGACGATGCTAAGCGTATAAAAGGCATTCAATTCTAATTGTAATTTCAATAAGAAGTTGATTCTAACTGGAAGGAATTAAGAAACTAGTTGATTATTTACAAAGCGTGGTAGGGTTGAATTGAGGATCTCTGAAGACAGTGAAGACTAATCCAGTTGGTAGTTAGAAAGAAATTTGAACCTGGAGTATTTTTACGGCCAGTATATGTAAATCCTACTCGCAAGCCAGTAGGTCACGCCACCTTCAGGAGGTAAACGAGTGCATAGAATCTTTGTCTCATAACCTGAAGCAGAAATGGTGTGTCGTGAAATAAAGTTTTTCTAATAAAGGCAAAATTGAGGCCCTTATGCGCCTACTGGCGTGATGAGACTTGATGATGAATAAACGCAAGATAACAGGACGACTGGTTGGCAATTGGCACATTTTTGTGGTAAAATTTCTCAGGTACCTCTCCTCATCTAGCAGATTAGTGTCTTCGGGTGAAGGGACAGTGATCTATGAGTATCTGTGCTTAACTTCTTTTTGGAACGGTGTTTCTCCTTTCTCCATCAACAAATTCTTTTCAGGAAGGGCTTTACTTTAGCTACACTCTCTCATACATGGGCACACTCCACTTTGCAAATAATCAACGTGTTAAACCGTCAGTAAATAAGCGACAATCATCGAAGGACTTGTAAGTTCTGCGATATTCATTGTGTGGAAGTCCTTCTTTAGTAGGCATCTGCTTAGACATGTTGAGCCTGGAACTGTTGCAAAAAGGACTGCTTGCTGAAGTT
>NC_090891.1:18201883-18216883 GCF_036669925.1 Montipora capricornis | reverse complement strand
ATAATTATCATTATCATTATTATTATTATCATTATTATTATTATTATTATTATTATTATCGTTTAATTTCAGTTCCATTTCTGACTGTGGATGAGGTAAAGAGAAGATCGCAACGAAAGCTTCCCGATGGCATCTGCAGGGCCAATTTATTCAGATCATGTACCCAACTACTACCAGGTATATATAGTGTTACTGATAGCTCTAAACGAGTCATATCGTTCTGAGAAACTAAAAGCAAAATTCAACCAAGGTAATATTTCAAAATACAAATAACCCAACATGAAACGACACTCACTACCAGTTTTACTTTAGGCATTGGTTTGTATTATATAGAGAACTTGAACTGGGTTGCAAGATGAAGATCAGTACCCTATAAATATATTTGCCGTAGTCCAAGTAGTTGACTGACATATACGTATCCACCCGCTTGATATCTCAGATGATCTGGCGAATCAAAAACAACAAGAGTTGTAGCAACCCACGGAAAGAACCCCTATGAAATGACCGGAGAGGTCGTCGTAAATTTTAGGTAACAAATATTGTGGATTGACATGGTACCCAATTAGGGTGGCAATAGTGTAAACGATCGCCGGCAGATTAATGTTCAGGCCCCAGTTGTTCAAACGATGTATAGCGCTATCGGCCGGATAAATCACTATCCACTGGATAACTCAATTGGTTTTGCTAGTGTTTATTCGCTGGATAGTGATTTATCCGGTGGATAGCGCTATCCATCGTTTGAACAACTGGGGCCAGGTAGCTTTAAGGGGTCCTTAAGGCTTTGAAGTTGATAACTGAAGTGAACAGTCAATCTCTTGGGGTCACTCACATTTTTTTTCACAAAGGAGTCTCCTCTGGCAACGCCGATTGACAATTTGAGATATAACTTAAGTTAAGCTTTCCAAGAAGGAAGGAAGAAAAAAAGGCAGAAATTAGGAGAAGCCTGACTCAACACTTCATTTTTCACGCCTACCGCACCTTGGAGCATGATTATGATCCAACTAGAATTTCTTCCGGTCCTGGATAACCTCTTTCCCAGAACGAGGCTAGGTCAGGCAGTCAGCTTTCACGGAGCTGCCTCGTTTAACCGAGTCCAAAAATTCAAAAGAAAAAGAAAAATGCATCAAGAAAATCACAACGATCAGCGTCTTGCTAAATAGGAGGTGTTGCGAGATTTTAAGCCCTGACTTCGAAGCTTGAAACACTTTAAAGTGGCGTTTCGTAGTAAACAGCGGAATTCAAGATAGGACGATAGGATTGACCATAGTTAATAGAATGGTTAAGAAACCCGACAAATTTCTTGTATGGATGTTTTTTTTTTCTCTTTTTTGGCCTTGACCGTGCACAAAACACAATAATTGTTTACTCCGTACTGAGGAACTAACCAATAGATACGTGTTGGTTACGTAATTCATGCATAGCATATGAGCATAGAACAAAAGATTGTGCACGGTTGTGAACTTTCCAACCTAAATATTGGCATCTTTGTTTACTCCTTTGATGTTTGCCGAGCTTCAAAACTCTATTAACTATGGATTGACGAACGATAAGAACATAATTAATAGCCCACCTTCGATATATCAATATTCACACATGGTTGTGAGGCTTTGTGAAGAAATCTCGATTGAGTCTCACAGCGTGAGACAAAGGTAAGAGTATAGACCAATTTCGATGTATTAAATTCAGTCCTAAACAAAAGGCATCATCTCGAGGCTCTGGGAGACTCATACAAATCCTTATATTTATTCCCCAGAGCCTCGAGATGATGCCTTTTGTTTAGGACTGAATTTCAATACATCGAAATTGGTCTATACTCTTTCCTTTGTCTCACACTGTGAGACTCAATCGAGATTTCTTCACAAATTGACTTCAAAAGGCAAAAGAACTTAACCTTAGCTAATTTGAAGCCTTTTTTCTTTGATATAGACAGGTTATTAGCCATCAAAACTGAGAAATTCTTGTGTGGCAAAAGCGCCAATGAGTCCACACATTTTTTGTAAAATTCTTAAAGCATCGTTGCTCAGAGATTACGTGGTATATTGCGCTCAAAATGTTAGAGTTAGCTCATTATGCTATGTACTTTCATTATTCAGTACCTGGGGCGGATCCAGGTTTTGACGAAGAGGGGTTCGGATAAACGGCCGCCGAAGGCGGTAGCCCCTAGGGGGGTCCGGGGGCATGCTCCCCCGAAAAATTTTTAATTTTAGGGCCTCTGAAATGCGATTTCCAACGTTTTCAGGGGCAATTTGAAGTGGTTTAATTGGTCAAAAGACTCATTATCTTCGCTGGTCTCTGATCTAGGGAAGAAAATTATAATATTTCAGTTTTAAATCGATTGGTGAAACAACTCTCGAGAAATCAGCACTGTCTGCTTGCTAGAATTAAGCGTACTCGTGTAATAGACTAATCTATTAACGCTTACCTTGCTGATGACGGTCCGAAAAACCGGTGAATTTGTGGTTGCTTTGTCCTCTTCGACATCGTGATTTGACGTTGAGGAACATTGAAGTAAATTTTCTCTTTAAAATACTCGCGGCGCAATCTTTGACTCACTGAGAGAACGATCCACAACTCTGATTTCCAAAGAACGGCGTGGCTTTACGCAATGCCGGAATTGGAACGATTGGCAGATTTGGCATAATCTGTCAGTTTTGGCGGGACGTGTAAGCGTTAATAAGTAGTAATTTTGTAGCTCAAGCGGACGTTCTAGAGGCCATTTTCAACTAGGCACAAATTTGTCTTGTTTTTATTGCTGTTTTCGCTCACAAAGACACAAAGAAATATCATTTTCAAAAGATATATTTATTAGCTGAGGTGGTTCACTATTTTTTTAACGGCGCGTTTGATATACGTTTTTACGTTCAGTTTAGGGAGTTCGACCGAACCACCCCTAGATCCGCCCCAGAGTACTGATTTCCTGACTGACTGATTGTAAAACGGTTCGCTAATGCTAATGAGGCAAAAAATGTAAACAAAGATTTCCCTGTAGATGTTGTTGATCAAATCCGTTCAATTGGTTGAATCCATTTTTACCGATGTTTAATTCGTGATCCGCATTTTACCCAGGTTGAAAATGCACTCTACCTAGTTTAAACAGCTATAAATCCCCCAAACAGTAAAGAAAACACCTATATACCTTCCCTCAAGCTCTGCCTTACGCATCTCAACTCATCTCCTTGATGTTTCGTATCATCTTATCGGATTCTGTATTCATACACTGTATTCATACATTTTTCTCTAGGCTTTATTCAGGCTCCAAAAAAAGGTTTCCTCAATCCTTCGAGTGCATATTCAACCTAGGTAAAACGATATCACCAATTTAACCTAGGTAAAAACGGATTCAACCTGAGAACGGATTTCACCGACAACATAGACACTGGACTGAACGCCTTGGCCGTTTTACAGTTGACCTCTTACAAGTTTTCCCAGTGACGTCACTGAGTTGTTCGTACCTAGTTGAATGTTTCCGACAGCAATAACTTTGGATCAGGCATGAGTAATTTGTGAATACAAGAGATAGTGTTTCCATACATGTACGTGTACCATGTCTCGTCTCGTTTTATGAGCTGGGTTCTCTTTGCATGGGAATTTAGTTTCTCGCCACGGCCATCCTGCAATCCAATCTATTTTCATTGTATGCTGGTTGTCAAATTGTTACCTTGGAAGTGCGGGATTCGATAGCCTGCGCGACCGATGCTCAAGATATCACCGCTGGATACTTGCATGCTCAAACTCATCTTAATTAAAAAAACAAAAAAGCAAAAAACTGGGTCAATCGACATTTTGCTGCCATCAATATCAGCCAGCACAGGGCACTTAGAATTTTCATCAGTGTATGTGTGCTCAGTCCTTACCTGAGGGCTCATTGCAATAAATCTTTGCAGGGGAATACGCATACGCACAGTGACTCAATTCATGGCAAGGCTCAAGTATATGAACTATTCAAACAAACCTCTGTGCAAAAAGAGGCGGTAAAACAGCATTGTATCTTTACAAATAGCAATTTCTGACGGTTTTTTTCTTGTAAAGCCTGTCCTTTGTAAAGTTGGTCTCACTTTCACTGCGGAAAACGCAGACCTCCCCATATTCTAATTCTTCTCAACTCAAACTTGAGCGCGTAAGAGGCATAGTAAGATCGCACTATGTAAATGATGTGGCCATGCGTATATTTGTAAATTACTTTAAATCCAAACTTCCAACCGAAAATGACGTGCTTTTTTCTTAGGCTACAGTTAAGGAAGAGAGCAGAAACAGGGAAGCACAGTGATTTTAAAAACGTTTTAATCCAGCTTACCTTATTGACTGTTTCTTCACTTTTTATTTGCTTTGTATAAAGATTTTAGGTGTGAATGAAAATGCATCGAGTGAAGAAATTTATCGTGCTTTCCGTCTGCGTGCACTTGAGGTACACCCAGACAAGAACCCGGAGGATAAAGTCGGCGCTACTAAAGAATTTCAGCTTCTAACTCGTGCCAAAATTGTTCTCTTGGATCCTGAAAAGCGGCAAAATCTAGATGAAACTTTGATTGACAATGGTGTGCGCAACTGGAAGGCCTTGCCTCTTTTGTGCAGTATTTGCACCAAATCCAAATCCAAGGAAGCAACGAAATGTCTAAAAGGAATGGGTCACATAAATCCAGTTGTAGAAGAATTCAGGTCAGCTTCAACAGAGTACAAGTACAAAATGACGCAGAGATCAAAAAAGTCACAGAGTGAGAATGAATTTATAATTGCTCTTCGAGAAGTGCTGAACAACTTTATCGCCACCGATTGGTATAGATTGTATCCGTTAGCCGCAAATCGAAAGCAGAAGCGTCCTTCAAAAGAGAAAGTTAGTCCACTGCGTACTTTTCCTGGTGCGAGCTACTCGGCAAGTGGAAGCAACAA
Organism: Montipora capricornis; assembly: GCF_036669925.1. NCBI lineage: Eukaryota > Metazoa > Cnidaria > Anthozoa > Scleractinia > Acroporidae > Montipora > Montipora capricornis. The sequence goes on along the minus strand of NC_090891.1, from coordinate 18,211,996 downwards.
CCACAAGTCTTCTGTTCCCTCTGCAGCTGAGGTTGTTGAAATCTTAGACCTGTCTCTCGTTCGTGATTCCAAGGGAACTGTTCCAGTGTATCCATCTTTCATGCCAGATTTTCCAATTTATGACCTATCAAGTCTATCCGACAGTGAGTTGGAACAGATTCGTCAGTACTTTTGCCTCGCTAGTGAAAAGCCATCTTCTCGAGACTTGGCTATTAAGGAACTGAACTTGATCATTCCAAAATGTACCGTTAAGTCCAGATCATCTGGTGAACAACAACGCAGGCCGAGGCATGTCTGTCAGCAGTGTGGAAGAACGCGTTTTTCTTCAGCTACTCTCTTTTTCAGCCCTTTTCTTTCCTGTTTCGTCTGCGAAGCAGTCTGTTGCCGGGATTGTCTGTCCAGCACCGACAGAAAAATCTCCACAAGTGGCTCATACGATTTAAGAAAAATATGCAAAACTTGTTTGACCGCTTTCAGGTCAAGAGAGGCAGCAACATGGTTGACACATGGTCATTACCTGTTTAGAACAGATGCAAAGTACCTGGAAGTTGCAATAGCTATGTACAACCTGTCCAATGAGTTGCATCCATCAGACAACGGCATCATAAAGCAAGCTCGGGCTCTGCTCACATGTGAAAAGTATGAACAGCTAGTGAAGTACGGGAAAGAAGTACTTCGCACAACTTCTTTAGAGCGGGAAAATGCTCAGGAGCTTCAGAAAATGGTTGCGGAATCCCTTATGAAAATAGCAAACGATACCGACGATTCCGATTTGTTGATGAAAGCTGACAAGTATGAGGAAGCAATCAATTGGACTGCGCAGTTAACTGAAGAGGATGGTGGGGAATTTGGAGCTGCGGTCCACGATTTAAAGGTTGAGGCGATGAGGAGGCGACAACATTGCTTTGAGGTCCATGAAAGGGCTAAGATGCGAAGAGTGAATATGCTATTCTCAAATGTGATTGCAGCCGTCAGAGAGGGCTCATTGCTGAAGGTGTTTTTGCTTTTACAAGACATGGATGAAGAGATCAAACTTGCTTGCTCAAAGAAGTTGTCAAAAGAATCACAAGAAACGTACAGTCAGTACGGTAAACTGCTGTTACGACTTGTTGAGACGATGGTAACATTTGATGTTAACCCAGCCGATGCTATGAGTCAAATGGCTGACATATTTTGGAGCGGTTATTCTCTCTTTCTGGAGAAAAACAGCAGAGAACACGTTTTCGACTTTGTGATCCGTTTCACATGTCAGCTATTGCAGGGAAGTAATAGTTTGCTACTGGAGAAATTACAAGAAATTTCGCCCACCAATTTTTTGCAGTGTCTTCATCTTACTGAAAACGACTTGTTATCACCACCAGACATTGAGAAGAGATTGTGGGAAAACTTTAGCGTGGAAGGCTGCAACATGAAGATGTTTCTAAAATACGAATTGGCGGTAAAGAAGCTCTCGGAGACCAAAAAGTGGTCTCCTTTCAAAGTTGCCCTTTTCTATTACGATCTCACTTTTGCATGTAACCACCCGTCCCAACTTTTGGCAACATTGATTACGTCTGCACAGTGGTTTGCAAGACAACTGTCCAGTCCCAACTCTAATGACGCATTAAAATATTGGTGCAAACAAATGATTATGAAACTCACCAACTCGACAGCTGGACTGGCCTTTGAGTTCGGCATCCATCCACATATGCAGTACTATTTGGCACGAATAGTGGTAGGGCTCCAATTTTATGCTTCCTCCAAGGCACCCCTTGGAAGTCAAGATGACGCAACAATCATTGGGACGCATTTGAAGTGGCTGGTTGCTTCAGGGCGTCTTTGTCCATTACACAAAATGCCAATCGTCTCTCCAACGGAATCTGTTCTTTTGGACGTTATATCACGAGACCTTTACTCTGAGTACCTGTTGAAACTCCAAGATAAACTGCCGCCTGAGTGGAGACCTGTTTCAGAAGCCGTACTTCGTTACCATCTTTATGAGAACTACTGGTTCAAAAGGTGTCCACTGCAAGATCCAACTGGAAATGGCCTCCGTTTGACCGCCATGACTGAGTTGCTGCATGCTGAAGGTTGGTCATGGGATGGTGTTCAGCAACATCTCCAGTGGAATATGGTTCCACTGGACAGCGAAGGATGGCTTGTTAGTAACCACCCACTGTTAGAACCTGTTGCCTCAAGTGGTGTGCATCAACTTGTTGGTTTGGAAATCAACAAAAATGACTTCAGTGTCCATCTGTTGATAAGAGAGAAATCCAGACGATCGCCATCACTTTTATGCTGGGAAGATATTGCCATGGGATTAACCATAAATCCTGGATGCTTTTTCAGCTTGGAAGCTGTAACTCCCCAGGAAACGCTCTATCATCCCTTCAACAAACAAATATATGGGCCAAAGGAATTGCAAGCAAGCAGATTGCTCAATACTTTGTTCCACACCGACTACCTCCTTAAGCAGTTCAGTACGGGGTTCGAGATTTCATCGTATCCACCTTTTCACAAACGTCCCGTCCACGAAGGTTTACTGAAGGGTCTCCCTAAGACCCTACAGGAATCTCTTTTGCCAATACATAAACGTGGTCACTCTTTAAGCCGAGTTCATCGATTCTGGATTCAAGCGGATGAAATGGAGTTCGATGTTCACGAAAACGAGAATTCAGTTCGTTGGTTGTTTGGAGATGTCCACATGAACGTTCGGTGCAAGCCCATGTTTCACACACAGGATGGAGAACTGCAAGACCAAGATGTTGAAGGTCCAGATCCTGACAGCCCAGAAGGAAGTTTCGTTGCTGACTTCAACAAAAATTATGATCAGATAGGAAAGTATTTTCCTGAATTCCTGCGCTTGAAGGAACTTTGCAAAGCTCAATTCCTTGGAACGTTTGTTTCGAGCTTTGAAGAGAGTTTGGGGGAACAAAGAAGACGATTCGAAAGCGAAGAAATGCGCGCTAAATATCGCGAAATTTATTCATCAACTTTGGAAAAAGCGCAGGATGACATCGAAAAAACCCTGAATGATCTGTTGGATAAAATAAAGCGAGAAACTGGGTGGTTTATCAGTGAAGAGGTGATTCGACAGGTTCATCAACAAGGAAGCATTCCAGCGCCATACACTGAAATTTATAACTGGATACGTAATGATGATCCAAGGGCGATTGCAAAGAGAATGGCAAGAGAACGTGTCCCATCTGTCCAGAAGATTAAACAACAAATCATAGATGATCATATAGCGAAACTAGGACGTTGTCAAAGTTCATTTTCTGCTCTGAAGAATAATTGCAAAAGGGTCATTCATTCCACTCATCTGGTAAACGAATGTTGTTGGGTGCCGGCTGTCTGCCACTCTGGAGACGGGAAACTCATCTATGGAGGAGTGACATTGTCGCCGAAAACACACAAGGTTACTCTCCCACAGGGAAGGCATGTCAACAGGGTGGCTCTGACTTCAACCTTTCATGGATTTCGTGAAAAAGTAAAACCACCATCTGTGAAACCATTTACTCCTCCACGAACTAACGCAAGAAAAGTTGCTCCTTCCTCCGGTCCACCCGGTGATGGCTCTGGCGGCGGTTCGTCTTCAGGTGACAGCGACAGTGACAGTAACAGTTGTAAGAGACGAGGGAATCTTTCAGAAAAAGGAGGTACAAGTTTTGAAAAACTTACAGAGCCCGATAACGGCAATTCGAACGTCATGCAGTAAAGCACGTACAACAATAAGAGGAACATGTTATTGTTCTTTTCTTGGCAAAGTGCAATAAAATATCAACGAGAAACGACTAACTTCTAATAAGTTTTGAATGGATTGTCAATTATGCCGTCCTAAAAAATGACTTCCTTGGTGCTTGTAATATTTAGAGAGTTGGGTATCAGAGTGATTTGGAATTTGTCCCAGAAAAAGCCTTTATTCGTTTTGGAAGCGACGTTATAGTTGCCTTTGCTGGCTCTCTTGCTTCAGTTTTGTTATCGATCAAATTACAGTGATTTCGGCAATCACCAATAATTCTTCCATTGTCAATTATCATAGGAGTTAGGATTACCTTACTCCAATCAGAGTTGCCCATAAAACTTACTTCAAAAAATTGCAACATTAAGGGAATGTTGGTCAGTTATTTTTCTGAATTTGACATCCGCAATATCTCTGAATGTGCCATTTGTGGTATTAAGCATTTATTCGGTTTTTATCTTGGGTTTGCAAATCATTTTTATGATGGGCAAGATTTGCGCTGTCAGGATGTCGATGGAGATCAGAATTTGTTTAGAGTCACATGAGATGTCAACTTGAAAAAGAAAAAAAAGGAATTTCTAGATCATCGATCTCAAGCCTGCATGATTATTTAGTAAAGCTGGTGTTTGAGTTTCAGTGAAAAAAAAAAACATCACTGCATTAATAATTTTCTTTAACTCATTTTCAGGTGATACTTGCAATAGAGACAATGCGACCCATGGACAACTACAAAAAGACACCGAGGTGACGAGGAAATTGTTTGGCTTAAATGAGGAAAACCGCATCAGAAAAGGAAAAAAATCTCCAAAATGCGAACAGTATCACTTACCCTGCTGGCCAAAACGAAACGCAGGGGAAACCGTTTTGCTGGCATTCAGTTCTTTGGGGCGTGTCCACCCTGGCAAAGAATCACCAAGAGGTAATTGCATGCAATTGCATCAATATCCATATGTCAATCTCGTGTAAGTAGTAAGAAAAGTGGAGGCTTTCGGCCTCTCGTTGCCTTCCCTGGAGTAATTTCGTTTAAAGCGATATTTCACGATACACCCTTTACAGGAATCCCGATGAAATTGAAATGTCAAGACATTTTTTCACTGTTAACTCATCAAAAACCGTAGAAACCTCAAACAGCACACTTATAGCGTAACTTCCAGGCAAAGAAACCGCGCTATATCGACGTGTAGCGAGTGCTCGGACGACTACGGCATTTTAGCAATCCCACCACTTCCACCTGTGGCCTTAGGGATAAGCGCTATAACCTTACTGGGAATCTGAGGATTTTTTCCCTTGCCGATTAACTGCGAAAATTATCCCAGTTAGGTCATTATGACCCTATCATATTTTTTTCTGGATGGGAATTTACCTCGCTTAAATTTTGCACTTTATCATGAGAGTCAGGGTCTAAGTTACCTATTCCAAAGTTGAAATAGAAAATGAGCATCTTCGACTTTGTTTCGGAGGTAAGGGCACTGGAAAAATGCCCTAGTTTCGATAAATCGCTCATTATAACAAGATGTAGTCTTTTCGTATTGTTACTCAAAAATCAGACATAACTTGTTAAAACAATATTTCTTTCGAAGGGTTTAAGGTCTGGGTTTTCCAGATTTTTTCATGCCATTGGAATATCGTAAATATCAGAGTTACCGGTAATCCTTAAGCATTGTCTTCCAAAGGGCTGTATCCGTTTCAACCACTCTAGGAATTTGATGGGACGAGGGAAGAATTTTAAAGATACATTAGTCCTTACAGTGATTTTCTTTTTGGTAAATGCAAAACCAAGAGCATTTTAATTTTTCCAAAGAAACGTCGGAGTTTCGGCTTTAGAATTTATGTAAGTTAACCAAACGGGTAAGGGTTTAGATAAAAGTGTCCCTTGGATAACAGGCTGTATATCTGGCTTTCGAAGCAGAAATCATCTGTCCCGTGCTTCTACTAAACACCTGTCATAGATGGTAGAATTTATTGATAAGTAGGCGATTGATATAAACTTGATTGTGACCTGTTGCTTTACCGACAGACAAGGATCAGCCAGATAAGAGCGTTGAATCGGCCCTAATGAGCATTAAACAAGGCAGAAATCCCTGGCAGAATTCTCAGTTTGGCTTCATAGGCCAAATGAAGCCTCCAGGTGGCGAGTTCACGTGGACTATTATAGCACGCAACAGCTCCGACGACAAACGACCAACCTTAGAACTCCAACGCCTCGTTTCCCTTAATGGAAAGAATGTAAAAAAGCGTATTAAGATTCGTTTTGGTGGTGAACTTGAGTAAGAGAGTGCGTTTGTAATTTTTTTTTCTACAATTTTCTTGTTTTGTCTCCACGACCTTAATTTAAACAGGGTGTATGAGAATTGTTGAAATGGAATTACCAACCTTGGCAAGCACTTCTGCATCGAACTTGTCAAATATGTATATCTTTCTTTCAGTTTACTTTAAAACAGTGAAGCGAAGATCAACTAAGTTAATTCTTAAATCTTGTGGTGATTATAATTATGACGTTAGGTTAAAGGGGCAGTGTGGCGCTATGTTAGTCAAAATTCAAAACACTAAAAGACATCTTTGCATCAATGAAAACAGAAAAAAATGCTGTAGCTTTGTTGCCAATGGGCATTGAAGTGCACTAGAGCTATTCTTTGTTGTTTGCAGCCAAGAATGGAGGGGATAGAAGTGGGTTGATACTTGAAAAAAAAAATGGCCAGTTTTTTCAAGTTTGGAGACGTTGTCCTCTCAAAAGTCGCCAAAAGTCAACTACGAAGAGCTCTTTGTGCCATATTATATTTTGTATCATTTCAGTGAGTTGTCAGGAATGTTATTTGTGTGAGCTAGGGTGTACTAATTTAGATTTTTACCCAGTTTTGACCTAAAAACAGAAAATTCAGCATGACATTGCCTCTTCAAGTCAGCCTAATCTAGCTAGCCGAATGGTCACATTGACGTAGACCTTTTCAGATAAGCTTGTTTCGTGTAGTGACCGTGATGTAGGTTGTAACCTAAGGAAAAATGCCTCATTGAATCTATGGTAGAATTAAACATAGTCGTCTTATACGCATAATTAACGAATGGAATAGTTTACCTGAGTGTTTTAACTAAAGCAGGCTTCCCATGTCTCGAAGCTCAAGAGAAAGATCATTTTACAATAACTGAGGAATGCCTCACGCGCTGATTGGCTAACTTTTATCAGCAATAGAGTCTTTTCACTCACGTGATCAGTAACATTGTTTTTCCACCGAAAGAAAACAACGCGTTTGCATGATAATAGAGCTCAATTCCCGGAGGATTAGTTAGGAACACAAACATGGCCGCCGTTCTTCTGTATCGGGACACCGGCAGGGCTGCCGTGACGTCACGTGAAAACACTCTAAAAAGTACACATAAAATTGTAATTTATGCGAAGCTGTGAGTGTGGACTTAAATCTGTTTGATTTTAGTTTTGCGGACTCAACCTCAGGCGATGAAGGTGAGACGTTTACTGAAGAATGTGCTCACCTCAAAATGGCTCGATTTTCAGTAAGCCATGAACCTTTTTGATCGCCACAAGGGTTTTTGATAGCATTTTGATTCTTGGACTGAATTTTAATTTATACAACATGGTGTCGTGATTGTCAAATTTTGTTTCTAGTAGCCAATGAGTGTTCGAAAAAAGTTATTGATAATAAATTGCGCCTGTTTGAATAAAAATAGTAGTTATCTCGGATTATTGAAGTGCGTTCGACAGTCGCTCAGAGTTTTGAAGCAAGCAACCGTGGACAATCTTTCTGTCGGTGTTCGTTGGATCAGTGGCTTGATCTGATCGGCGTAATCACAAATTGAGAAGCTAAGTATTTTGCGCAACAGCCGATACAACGTAGACTTGATTTAAGTGGTGAAATATATTTCGGCTGGCCAAACCAGCCTTCTTCAGGTACAGTGAGAGTTCACATTGGATTGACCATTGCATTGCTTCTATGTACATATAGATAGAGAAAGTAAATGGATGTTGACGTAATACTGAAAAAATGTGAATAAAATATGGTAGTTACAAAAAATTTGAATTCAAATACTAAGCGTAACGAGTAAAAAACACTACAATCTACTTCTTTCCTCTGACCGCTGCAAAAAGGCTTTCCTACCTATACCTGTCGTGGCTTTGAGACGCTCCCCTAACCTTCGAGACCTGATGGTAACAGCTAAACTGTCCCCTAATGTAACTCATTCTAATTCCGCACTTCCTTCCGGTTCTTTTTTCTGTGGCAAAAACTGCGCTACCTGTCCTTACATTTTCCATGGACTAACCAACTACACATTCTTCTCGACTAGTGAAACACGCTCCATTAATTACCACATAACTTGCGAAACTAAAAACCTTATCTACATGATTCAATGTGACAGATGCCCTCTACAGTACATAGGAGAAACTAAACGACGTTTAAAAGACCGTTTTAATGAACACCACCGCACTTTAGATAACGCTAACACCAAATCCAAACCTACAACATTTCTAAGGACATGCAATTAATTCCTATCGAAAAAATATTGTCCAACAGAAACTCGATCCGTAAGGCCAGGGAAGCTTTTTTAAAGGCAGGACAATTGATCCCAATGGTGTTAATATCCGCGAAGAAACGTATTAGACTATAGTTTAGTATTTACAGTCACTTCCGTTATTTTTCCGTTACTCTTAGTCTTTGAATTCAAATTTGTTGTAACTACCATATTTTATCACATTTTTCCAGTATTACGCCAACATTCATTTACTATATATGTACATAGAAGCAATCCAATGTAAACTGTCATTGTACCTGAAGAAGAGGCTGGTATTGCCAGCCGAAATATATTACACCACTAAAATCAAATCTACGTTGTATCGGCTCTTGCTCAAAATGTTTAGACAGTCGCTTAGCTTGTGTTTCCGAAGGGTCTAAGCGACTGTCATCAGATCGAGGTCAATACGCGTGCCAGAATCCACGCGAGGGTGACCCTGCGAACAACAAAAGAATCTTCGGGGAGGCTATTTGGGTGTCCCTTACAGAGAAAAATCTGTATTCCTTTTGGCAAAATTAGAACGCGTTCTCCTTCGATCGAACGCAACTACATACATACATGCACGTGTTTGCATGTTATGTATGTTCATTTAACCCAGGAAATTGACCCTTTCTCATCATTGATATTGTAGCCCACAACAACTTTGACATTGTTATGATGTAATTTTATCATCAATAAGAGGACAGACACAAATTAAAACTGGCGTCAATTTTTAAAATTTGTTTCTAATTGATGCCCATGGTTCTTGACACCTTTTCATTGTTTTTACTGTATTATTGCGTGGCAAGCAATTGTCAGGCTAATAAATATAGAGCACTCCGAGTGGCTGGTTTTCGGTCGGGCTTTTACAGTGCGAACCATTACCATGGAAACGCTCCGTGTCCTTGTTTTTTCTCTCTCCCGGCAAATTTAAGTTGAGCAAAACAGAAAAAGTTCTGAAAAAGCGGAATTTAATTTTTTCATCATAACATTGCATTTATAGAAAGTGGTATTTGGTTTTATGTGTAAAAGGTTACCTTTAAAAATTCGCTGATGGAAGAGGAAACTACTGCCATTCACCACGCGGAGAAAGGAAAGGAAACGAACCTTATTTAAGTGTCTAGGCGTTCTAGCGCTGGAGCACTAATTGGGGACACTGTAAACTGAAATTAACAAATAACGCAAACTGCTCGGGACTGTACTGGGAAATATTGGCCCCCAGTCGTTTTTGTACGGCCCTCGCGCTGCCACGAGCCCACGAACTTGGGCCAATGGGGAGATTAAGCACGCGACGTGGAGCCGCAAACGGCAACCGGAAGTCAAATTCATGATTTTCTTCAAAAGAGACTTGCATTTAATTACCAAAGAGACTGGGTACCTCAGAGACCGATTGTGCCCTGCATTGCCAAGTGCGTCCCAGTTTAGTGCGTCTCGTCTTTATACTAGGCAGCATAAACGTCTGAGACGACTAAGACGCCGGTTTAGTGCGTCGCTTAGACGCATTTAACCTGAGACGTTTAATGCGTCCACCTTATTTCCCGTATTTGTACTAGTCGTTTAAGACGTCTTAGACGTACGCGTTTTGTAGTATAAACACGGCCAATCTCTTATTCGATGGTTTGACATATAATACTCGCGGACATTTTCCTCATTGCTCGTATGCACGACAAGACATTTTCTGCGCCATTTTCTTCCTTGGAAAGTTTCGTTTGCTGGTGCCGGTGTATAAAAGTAACATAACTTTCCTTGAATGAGATGAATGTATATTAAAGTGCGAGTTATAGAGCGCGAGGATCACGTCTTTCATTCCTAACTTTCCTTTCCTCGTTTATTCAGTGATACCATAACTTCCATTGAAAATAGCGCGCGGTCGAACTAGTAACCAAGCCCCT
>NC_090891.1:18166883-18189383 GCF_036669925.1 Montipora capricornis | reverse complement strand
CCACGTGTTGTTTGTCATATGCTGATAGTCTTATAAGTATAGCATAATGCCAGTACAACCAGTATCTTTGTTGCGGACCACCAAGGAACTCAATCGGATTGGGCTCATCCATGTTCTGACAGATGATGTTCAAGTGACAATTTGGTCGCGCCTGAATAACGTACTCGCCGTCCTGGGATCCAATTCCGGATGAACGAATTTCGGCACATGACTTTGGAATTCCTGAAAGAGCAAACCATAGGCCGTTACGCGATTCAGTTGTAAAGAGACAACAATGAACCTGTCGCTAAGAGTGTGCAACGCCACCATTGGGTTAATGTATCAATACAGGAGCACACAAAACTACTTCTGGAACTTCTGGAACAACATTTGTAGCGCTCAAAACATTGGCGGGCAAGATGATCCAATCTCAGATTTGTTTCGCTGTGAAAAGATCGGCATACGCAGCTACTTCCTCAGTAAGCCCAGTATCCCATAAGAAACAAAACCCTAAAACAAGCCCCCACCCCCCACCCCTCACCCTTAAAGGAAGCAAATGAACAACTAAATATTATCCATAATATTCAGAGGCACCTGGTTAGGCTCTCCCGCCCAAATCCTTATACGGTGCTTACGCATGCACAAGGAGGTAGTTGGAGGAAAGCCCATTAGCCCATCAATTGGCAAGTATAATCCCCACGGAAGGCCTTCTCACCGACGGAGCCATTTTTAACACGTTTTTAGATACATTACCCTGAAATAATGAACATTATTAAAAACTAGATCATTGGATAATGCATTTTTCGAGCTTTGATTGGCTTAACCATCATGGTATATGAGCTATTATACCATGCTCTATAAATATCTGTAACTGTACGCATCAGTTTTGTTGTTTTTACAAAACAAAATAGGGGAGATTATCCATGGGCGTTTTTAATAAAACAATTATTCCACTCGCGCTTTTTGTATATGAGGTGATTCTAGCCAACGAGGCGCCTCGTTGGCTATCTATCGTCTCATATCCAACGCGCGCTCGTGGGATAATTGTTAATTATATTAATGATATTTATATTGTCACCTTCTGGTAGAGGAATGAGTCCCCCTGTGTAACCTGGTGGTGTGGACAGCTGGTCGAAACCCGGCGGTTGTGTTGGACCATTCATGGTTTGTCCTGAGAGAAAGATACTGATTATCAATGTACTCAACCAGTTTTATTCGTTAAGCAGTTATTAGATAATTAATTTTCGCGGAGATTGCTAGGTAATAAAGTTTTTTGTGTCATAAAAACGTTTTATTTTATTCAAACCACAGGATAACCAAAGCCAAGTTTATAAATTAACTATTCTATTTTATAAAATAATTAGGATAGTACGCTAACTCTCATTGGTCAATAGCTGTGTTTAGATGAGAGTATGGAAACACGGCTGTGACATCACACGAATTTTGATTGGTTATGTATTGTCAGACGCGCGTTTTGATTGGCTGGTAGGAATATGAGTGTGTATCAAAAAAACCTGTTTCAGTTAAGAAGTAAGAAACCAGTTTTCCTTCATTGTCGAATTATCTTTGACAAATATTTCATAAGAGGAATGGAGGACTTTTTTCCGTGTTTCCACAGCTTCATCTAGACAGTTATGGAAACCCTCGACTGCGTCCCGGGTTTGCATAACTGTCTACTACTATTATTACTATCTTTCATGAACAAACAAAAACCTCTGTGAGGTCATCTCGTTCACTCATTAAAAAAAAAAACAAAACAAAAACATTTCAGTTGTTCTGGCATTGAACATGCTCCACAAACTCAACTAACCGGAAGTGGCTGGTGGCAACGCTGGAGCTACTGTTTCGTTTACCACGGGTGCAGCTGGTACAGTAACGGCTAAGGTTGGTTCTGTTACGGCTGCAGTTGGCGGCAAAGGTTGCGTAACGTTATATGTCTGCTGTGGTGGTGGCGCAACTTGTGCAGTGGTCTCATGTGGATACACAGGTGACAATGTGACGTTGGATATGACTGGTGAAAATAAAAGAGAAACTATGAATCTTGCAAAAATTGTTTTCTCTGTGATAGGACGCAGTTAATCTGAGAGCAACCTTAGCGGTACCATTGAAGCCTGAAAAACAATCAAGGATTGAACGCGACCAAGAGAATTTTAAGTTATTTTTCAATCGACTCCCGGGCTGTACAGATCCCAAGGGGAATAGGCAAGAGCCAATCAGATGGCAGGAATGTGTTCCCAAGTGGAACACATTCCGGCCATATGATTGGCTGCTGAATATTCCCCTTGGCATCTGTACACCCCGGGAGTCGCTATAAAAATAACTTGAGACATATTACCTATGGAAATGGGCATGTATCGGAGATGCCCTCTCTTCCCCTTTATTTCTCTTGACGGGACTGCAACCCATGACCGTACGCTTGAGCTGGCTGCACGCACTGGTCTGTCCCATAGCTATCAAGCCATTTCGGAGCTGGCCAATTGTCAGGGCGATTTCAACATTCCGATGTAGAATTGATGCTTTGCATCTGATGTCAAAGCGGCCATGTTGGTGTACAGAACAATGTAGTAAAATGTCTTTTGGAAATTTCACTCTATTATTATGCAAAACTTGTGGGGCCATTTTCTGTTGTTTGTACACCAAGATGGCCGTCTCATCACGTGGATGCAAAGCAAGAATAGTTTGAAACAATTTTTTATGCAAATGAATAGCATTTGGTAGAAACTTCAGAAGTTGTATTGAACTCTACAGAAAGGTCCTTGAACGGTATTCGTAATTGACCATCCTTGTGATGGCTCATCCTTCTATTGCGTCTTCTCGTTGTTCCACTAACATGAACAGTGTGTGTGAGCAGTCTAGCAGCTCTGAGAATTTACGAGACCCCGGGGGCCTATGGTCTGTCGTATTTATTCGAGAAATCTTCTGAAAGAATATAAACATCTTCAGAACAACAGCGGTAGCCTTTTCTATAAATGCGGTTAGAAAGATGAACTTATCAATGACACAAAAACGATTACTTTTCAGTAGAGTCGAATCCATGACACTCCCACCCTAGCCCTCGTGCTTCAATGGACAGAAAATGCTATATCACATAATTGTACTATAGTGTATGCCCGTGTCTGCGTAATTTTTCTATTTAAGACCTTCAATTGCTAGGTGTCTTTCATCTTTGATCATAATTGGGGTTTTGCTAATAACACTATAAATATAAATTGTGTTACAAGATGCCTGTGCGACGCTCTAACCAACTGAGCTATGAAGCCACTGATGTTGGGAGCTGGTCATCTGTTCCCGGGATGGATCATATATAAAACTGCGGATACGAAAACAATAGAGCTACGATCCTCGCAGTTATGAACGCAATTCCAACAACTGCGTAGAGAAGTTTGAAAATTTCAGGACTTCAACGGGGTTTGAACCGGTAACCTTGCGATGCCGGTGCGACGCTCTAACCAACTGAGCTTTGAAACCACTGTCGAAGTCCTGAATTGTTCAGGCTTCTCTACCACTTGTTGAAATTGCGTTCATAGCTGCGAGGATCATTGCTCATTTTTTCGAAGGAAAATATACTTTCCCGTGAAGACCCTCAATCTTCGAAAAAAAAAAAGTGTCATTGATCACTGTTGTTGTCGGTTAGTAAAATCTGATGACTACGTACCTGTTGAATTTGGATTAAAATAATTGTAAGATGTTGGTGTTGAAGTAGGAGAATAACCTGAAAACCAACAATATTGGCATGTTAACAATGGTAAAACACGAGTAGCCGAGATTGGGTGTATTGCAAGACGACTTCGGGAATCAAACTTGTATGTCGAAGACACAAAATGTAAACAGTGAAGTCAACAAGGATTTCCTTTTTAGACGTTCTTACAATGACGACAACGACAAGAAAGAGGTCACCACAGCTGTGCAAGCAAGTGCGTGCGCTTTAATTGTTTGGTACGTTTCTGTATTGTCTTTCTAACAACAGAGTTGTGAAATGACCTCGGCAAATTTTTGGTTTTGTAGAGAACGTGATTACGCAAGGATAGCTATTCTCGTTTACTCTGTTTATGCCAGTTTAATTCAACGGACACCTGGCATTTTGCATGCGAAACGAGTCACAATAATCAGAAAATCATAGAATGTTTCCATCTCCTCGAGTTTCGTCGTTCCTTAAGGTCACTATTAGCGAGCTCTGCATGACTCAGGACGGGATTGGTATTAACCACTAATTCTTTCAATTTTCTGAGGCAACTCATATGGCCCCAATTCGTAGACGTAAGGTTCGGAAAACGCAAAAAATGCTATTCTCAGCGTTGAGCAGACTATTAGCGGCGCCTTTGGACCAAAATAGTGTACAATCAGTTTACTCCACTAACCAGATAAACCCAAGTTACCTGCTTGTTGAACAGAGTCTCTGAATACAGGAATTCCACCAAGGAACCCCGCCAAAACCAATTGCTGGAGAGGAGCTAAAGTTGGGGTCTGTCCGGGGGGAAAATGAATCGTGAAGGAAGCCAGAACTTCTTGGTCGGGTGTCTCGCTGCAAAGCGATGTGAAAAGCCTCAAGATTTTAAAGTTTACGAAATTTGAAAACTGCAGATGAAAGATAATGCTTTTATGTCTCACCTCAGACCTGTGACCTCTGACGTGACACTGTAATTGTAGGGCACGTATGCAGCATTGATCTATATGTGGCAAAAAAAAAAAAAGAAAAGAAATAACAAGGAAATAAGACGACATCCTTCCAAAGGATCTTAATCGGTTCTTCAACCCTAACCCTAACCTCTAACCAATCAACCAACTCGTCAACCATCCCACCCATCAACCAATCAACCAACCAACTTATCAATCAACCAATCAACCAACCCACCAACCAACTAACCAACCCACTCACACACCAACCCACCAACCAATTTACTATCCCACCCACCAACCCACAACCCACCCACCCACCAACCAACCCACCAATCAACTTACCAACCAACCAACCCACCCACCAACCAAAAGCCCACCAATCGATCAATCAATCAATCAATCAATCAATCAATCAATCAATCAAGCAAGCAAGCAAGCAAGCAAGCAACGATAACGGGTTTTACACCTTACCGAAACTGTTTCGAGAGGGCTGTGTCGTTCGAAACGTTACGAAATTTAATCTCAATTCTACAAAACTAATGGGTAGACTTTCATTTACTGGACTAAAATGGCAGAAGAAAATAGAACCGTTGTTATTCCGATTAGGCCTTGCTAATTAGCTATTGTTATGTTAGCTTTATTCCTTTGTTTTATGGAGATTAATTAGTTGGGATCCGATATATGAAAGGCCAGCCAAAATAATGGAGGACGTTTTAACATCTGTCTCATCGACGGAACCGATAATAGTTTAAACTATTATCGGTTCCGTCGATGAGACAGTGAGTGAGCGAGTGAGTGAGTGAGTGAGTTGTAAATTAATTTCATGTGCTTTTAACGTATCCTTGTTAACCAATTCTCGTTATGAAAGCCTCAATAAGCCTCCATTTATTTGGTGACCAAGAAACTAGGATTAACAATCTGTCGACGCGATGAGTTTCAAATCGTACTCGAGATCGGAAGGTCACATTAGAGTCTGTCGATGATTTTACTGACTACATGAGAGAGTGCGTGTTTCAATCAATTGGTGGGTTTGTGCGGTCCGAGTCACTCATTTCAATTAGTTTTTGGGTTTCTACTTTGTGTACGTTACACTCTAAAGAAACAGTTTCTTGACAGGCACATCTTGACATGATAATCCTTTTCTTCAGTGTTGTCCCTTTCGTGCTACGTCACCTGTTTCGTTTACGAAGCAAGAAGGGGCTTTTCGCTGCTTGCAAGACTTTCATCTCGAACAGTCCATGAGTGAAAAAATATAACAGCTGTTAATAAGACCTACCGCTTGAGCAATATCATCCGCCAATATTTTGAAAGTTGTACTTGTTGTATTTCCCATGAAGTCATACCAAGTCTCGTTTAATTTCACTGTTCCATTCAGAGCTAAGACAAGTAAAAAAACCTCCAATGCGATTACATTTGAAGGTTTAAAATAATATTTTGTGTATGACTCTCTGACAAAGAGTATCAAATTGTCATAGATCAATCGAGTTTAAAAATAAGGAGAGCCAAATTATACGAAGGACGACGATTAATGTCCCACCAGGGTGTCTTCTGAAGTCTCTTCTGAACTCAGACTGAAAAATTACTGGGGGAAGGGGCCCCATAAGACATCGATGTCATTATTTCTGTCTGATCTAGAGCTATCACTGTAAATAATAAGACTGTCCAAAGAACTTTGAATGGTAACTGTTTAAGCCACATTCAAACTTATTATAACCAGAGTAGCAACAAACTGAGTAAAACTCATTATTCATGAAGTATTCACCACAGTATTCAAGTAACTCAGTGGAATACTCGTGTAAACATCGATACGGTTCTGATGTTACTTTATTTGAATCCTTTTGGTAAATTAAAGATTGGATTGACCATTCTTTAATTTAGACACAAAATGCTCATGGGCCATTTCCGAGTTGCTGTTTGTCTCGGTTTCGAAGTGAGTCTTGGTGCTCAACTATTGTAAGAGAAATGAGTTTGATTTGAATAAGAATACGCAACTCATTTTCATTTGAATGGTTGTGCACCAGGACTCGCTTTGAAACTGAGGCATGCAGCAACTCGGAAATGGACTATTAACTCCATACTTCTCCCCCTATATTGTATCTATCACTTGAATCTTAATTTCCATTAAAAAAGAAAATAAACTACGGTTTTCAAACTGCACGAACAAGGTATTTAATCGAATTTTTTTAATTCTTCTTACATTCACCGGGCTGAAGGTAATGAACCTCTGGTGAGGCAGCTGCAGTAACGTCCTGTGCGGCAGTGGGCTGCATGGCAGAAGCCTGTCGTACGGTTGGCGTGGTTGCAGGTGCAAGTACGGGTGGGTTAGCTGCTGCTGCTGTTGCATTAGATACAGGTGCAGCGGGAATAGCCGGAACAGAAAGGGAGGGAGCAGGGGTGTTCGAATCAGAGGCTGGTGGCATTGGACCATCTACAAAATCAAGTATTGTCAGGTTTAGCTTATCTTTTCTCAAAGCTCAATTATCTTTACAAACGAACTAAACATTGCAGACTTCAAGGAATGAGAGACTGGTGGAGTATCAAATTTTCGAGGCAAAAGGTATGTCATATGAAATGGAGATGAACTTCACTGATGAAATAAAATAAAATAAAATAAATGAAAATCTTCGAGCATTTGCTTCCCCAAATAAGATATTCCAGGGAGGTAAGACTGTTTGCTGTCAGTGTGTGGCTACAAGGTTTTCTATGAGACGATACGTTATGCATATAGTTCTCTATTATTGCAGTATTATAACCCGGGGCTTACAGTTTCTAACCTTCATCCGAGAAGATAGAAACGCCCTTTACTTCCAGATGCTGTTGCAAAAGTGGGAATTTCTTCTTTGTTATTTTAAGACCTTCAGTGTTAGTTCACCTGGGTTAAAGTCCATTGCTCATTCAACAAAAGCAAAATGGGTACATTATTTATGATCAATTTTTAAAAAGACATCGTTAAATCACAGCAAAACTCATATAGTTTCCGTTGCAGATAGCACACTTCTTTTCAGAAAAGACCCATTTTTATCATTTCCTCGTCCAAGTTTCGCTCAGGTGGCGCACTCAATTCCTAAAGTTGGAAACCTGCAACTTACGTTTTCTGGGC
The DNA here is from genome assembly GCF_036669925.1 of Montipora capricornis. Lineage (NCBI taxonomy): Eukaryota > Metazoa > Cnidaria > Anthozoa > Scleractinia > Acroporidae > Montipora > Montipora capricornis. Next base: position 18,181,687 of record NC_090891.1, on the reverse strand, counting down.
CAACGGTTAAGCTGTAAATGACATGGATTTAATTCTTATTTGACTTCACAAAATTCTTGATAAGGCAAAATTTATTTGGAAACACGTCTGCAAAGTAGTTTTGCGACGTAGGATCCAGACCTCTCAAAAGCTCAGCAAGGGATGACATGAGGGCTAACTTCGAGGCGGAAATTGTATATGTGAATTTTAAGACAGGAAAAAGTATCTTGGCAACTACAACTACTGAATTTTAGCTGCACTTGAACGACTTTTGTCAAATTCTTAGGACTTACTCAAATAGTCGCTGAATACAGGCAAATCTCCAATGTGACCACCGCTTATTAATTTTTTTAGTTGCTCCTCGGGGTCCGTGCCACCTTCTTTGAAACGGAGCACTACTCGCGCATGCGGGTTACCGTCAGGATCTTCGCTATGAAAGGGAAAAGGGATTGAAGGAGTAAGCCTTAAATAATGACGAACGTTGTTATGAGACATTTAAATAAAAGCCAATAATGAGAAAAGGAAGTACATTTCAAGCTTAACTAAGGGGATAACGACGCTGAGGTACTAGGGCGATATTCCAAAATAGAAATTCGCATTATTTATTGGTAACATTGAAGCAACTACAACCATGCAGCGCTGCGTACTTATAAAATATTCAAGTCCTGTGGCCTGTTTCTCAAAAGTTCCGAAAGTTTTCGGGCCTATTTCGGTTGCCACAATTCCCTTTATATCTTCGCAATGCCGAGGTTCCAAGCCATCAAACTTCGCAATCCTCTTACTTTTTCTTACGTTAAAAGCATGTTAAAGGATCAGCTTTTCAAAATAAGCAGATTGCAGTTTGACGACTGGCTTTTCGGGCCCGAAAAGTTCTCGGGATTTTCGAGAAACAGGCCCCTGGACAACACATATCCATTGAAAATGTGTGTGCATAGTTAATATATGGCTTTTCTAAAAGACAACCAATCGAAAGTTTCGAATAATTTATTCAAAACGTAGTCGTAAACCGAGGACAAAAGATTGTGCATGGTCAGTCTCGTCACGGTCAAGTTAACATGAAGCGCGCGTCACTGTTCTCGCCTTTGAACTTTCCAATCCATCTATATGAATGTGGTCTGTGGAATTTGATATCGTTACTACGCAAAACCTGTTTGACAAGCACCATCATATAGTTACAAACAAGAAATAAAACAGTAGGCTTATTAACTTACTTAAAACCGATAACCTTGACATCAATGAAGGATGGGTCTCCCGCAAAGAGTTTTCTCAACTGAAAATACAAGAAACGTACAAATTATATAATGTTCCTGACGATCATGTGCATTGTATAGCCTGTTTTAAGCATAACATGTGGAGTAAGATCTTTAGGGACCTGCAATTTTTACATCATTTTCATATTTGGTAATCGAGTTTTATATGATTATTTTTCGATTATTTAAATCGCATTTAAATCGCATTTAAATCGCATGTTTTTATTCATAATCTGATTGGTCGAGCCCATTTATCTACTTCCCGATATGTACACAAAATGTTCATCCTATTTCTTATTTTTATTTTTGTAAGATATAGTATTACTAATGAAGACCATTATCCGCTTCCGTTGCGGTTTCGTCAGGTGACATTGATTTTCAACTTACATAATCCTGTTCAACCTTCTCCGAAGGCTGTTCATGATAATACTTACCGTATTTTCAATGCTGGAACTCAAAGTCTTTGTCTGAGCGTTGTTCATATCGCTTAGGAAGGGGTGCCAGGGAAGATGAAGTTTCACGTCGTATGGAGAATCTTTTACTAAAAGATACCAAAATCATTATTATGCAGTGGCAAATAAAGATATCGAATTCCCGGATTCAATGTGATGGTTAAAACACAGTTTAATTTTGCTTTGACTAACTTTCCTCTTTGTCGCAAAAACGGTCGGAATAAAATTGGAAACATGACAGTAAAGCCAAGATCGTTTAATAGTCTTTTTATTACTTACTGAGGGTCCCAATATTTCCTGGATAACTCGGCCTTGTATTTTGATCCGACGTCGCAGTGGTCTTTTTACCTAGAAAAAACAAAGAAAATTCCATTGATCAGAGGAATAGAGGGATATACTGAGGATATCCACGATAAATTTGATACAAACGTTACTTTATACAGGAATGAATGCAGCATGCTGTGGCATGTTTTTCAGAAATCTGTATCACCTGGAAGCATCGGCTTCAGTTCATTTTTTTCGGCACTGCTGCAAGAATGCAACCTTTTGACATTTCTGTCAACTGAACCCACTCAAATTGCCCAGCTCCCGACCAGGCTTTTGTGGCTCGGTGGTAGAGCATTGGAGGCCCAGCCCGGGATTGGAGGTCAAAGGTTCGAAATCTTCGAAGATTTGCAACTTTTATTGGGAATGATAGCACACATTTTTCAGTTAGTGATTGCCCTTTGCACATCTTTAAGCAAGGTACCATGCATACTTTATAGCTTGACAATGGCTGATTTCTCCTGATTTCAGTAGTAGTATTTCATGGCCCGGCGTGGGCACTCTCTTATGCTATGATATCTCTCCAATACTGCATATGCTGTCATAAGCTTATGAAGCAAAATATATTCTACAGTAAGGCCACATTGACTTCTGCTCTTTCCTGCTCGATTCAATCAAGAAGAAACTAGGAACATCTAACATTCACCATCACGATAAGTTACGGCTTCCTGTTTTTCTCTTACTCGAAAGGTAGTACGAAACATCGTAAAACGGGTTGAAAAGACATATTCGCACATTTCTGTGCACTTATTCCACTCAGTGCGTATTCCAATCCAGTTCCTACCTCCTAACGCAACGAAATAATCGGGATAGACCATCAGTCCAGATATATGTCCACGCGACACTATTGCTCGGAGATGTCTGATTGGGTCCTGCTCTCCAGGAACGAACTGCAGCTCAATGTCTGCTAACACACTAGAATTCGGCGCTGGGGAATTTCTGCAATAGGTGAAAGGGAACAGACCAACTTAGTTGTAATATATAATTCTGCTTCTGGAGGGTGCACTCTCAACCAAGGTTTCAATGCTTACAATTTAACGTTTTAAACAGACATCGATTTGATTTTTTTCGACTTACTTTAATGTTATTACAGAAGAACTGAGGTAGTTAGTGTCCCCAATAAGTTCAGTGGTTATCTGAAAAAAAAAAGCACTTCGTCAAATTTGTAACCAAAATCAAGAATAATTCACATGGATTAGAACAAAGCGAATTGGCATGAGTGGTACAAAAAGACTCAAACAAAGAGAAATGAACTATAACGGTCCACCCAAATCAAAGCGAAAAAAATTAGATGATATTAAGAAATATGAAAGGAAATGTAGCAGTTAAGTCTTTTCCCGCGCACTTGAAATAGAAGACGCTACTCACCGCATCAACGATATTTCCGTCCATTAGTTTATACTGAGAACTCTTCGAGTCGGTCATTTGTTCAAGCCATTTTTTCCTCAGTTTTATTTCCACCTTCGTTGTCGTGGCTGTAAACAATGCAGAAAGTATTTCTTTGAACAGAGTCAAAGAGAAGAGTTGACAACTAGCAGTAGTCAATTAATCACATTTACTTACAATAAGTTAATTTTGCTTCAGATACCTTGCATATGGGTTTAGGTAACCGACAAAATAACAAAATTCGTCCAATGAATTAAAGTGACAACAATACATAGAAATGTAAGTGGTCAAGATAGTATTGAACTTATCATTCCCAGAAAGCTGTTATTTCGAACTTCAATAGAAAAACCGTTATCTTACATTTGAATGAAACAAAATTGCCAAAAAAGTGCTGCCAATTGATGCAACACTTACAATGATAGTTAAAACTTAAACGGTTTAAATTATTTTAATCTTGTAAACGATGTTTACTGATATCTTTCGACTCAATTCAGCCTTTGCAAAAATCATTCCCCAAAAGTTTCGTCTATCTTAAGCAAAATCCAGTGCTGCATTGTTCTTTTCGGGCGGATTCGGTTTTTACTTGGTTTGTCGGGTTTTAATGAAATCAGCATTTTTGGCTTTTGATTGAATAGCATGTGCAGACGAAAGGAAGTAAAGAAAATTATAAGTAGTCGCTCGTTTAGGAACCAGGATATAATTTCTTCAACTCACGTGGACCGTTCATGAGTTCCCTTCTTTTCCTCGTTAAAACGTTCCTCTTTACTATCATTTGATAAAGGCGCTTGACGGAGTCTTTGGGTTTCCCATCATCCTCTGTCGGCTTGGATCGACGGACGTGTACATGAGAATGAGTTCTCTGTTCGGTTCTTTTAGCTGTGAGAAATATGGAACGCTCTTTATCGACTAGCGAAATATACCTCATTAAATCACTTACGTTGCAATTACCTGTCAGTTCAGAGAGATAACGACAGATTGTTTGTTTGATTTTGTTTCTATGGCCATTTCAATTGTTTCGTTATTCTAGTTCTATTGACACTAAAAGTGAGCGAGGGTCTGCGAACCAATACTGCCAAGTTTGGAACTGTTTGATCGAAATATAAAAGGCTTCCAAAAATGACAGGAACCCATGACCCGGCTCCTACCACTTCCATACTGGGCCTTTGTCACCGCATTTTTACAGACAGATCTATTTTCAGACTACTTTTTCCGAAAAAAGCAATGCAAAGGCAGTTCCGGTTCGGTGACCCTGTGACGTCAGGTTAGTTTCTTGTAATTGGTCATCGGGCTCCTGTGGGAGTCTCTTTCGCGGGAAATTCAATCTAAAAATAAATCGGTCTTTGAAAACGCCGTGACACGAACACAATGGAGTTGTAAGCTCCGGATCATGGGTTCCTGAAAAGACACTATTTTCACCGTTTAAAATAGAGACGTTTTCACACGAGTTTATTAATTTTCGGAACCTGACTTCGGTAAATTTTCATCTAAACTTTATCAATCTTTACAACACTGCTAATTCTGATTCAATTTTAAGCGACAACAACTGTTTCTTTTGTAATTGAGTTTTTCCCAGCTCCCCACTAGTTTCTAAAGTGGTTAACATTAATAAGGGTCTTTATTAGACACTCTATAGCTAATAAAAAGTTTTACAACATGCGTTGTCTCGTTATGTTGATAACCGTAGTTTGTTTGTTATTTTTAATGTAACTCTTCAGCTACCCTGGAATTAACTTTGAGCATTTTCTCAGATCTAAGCTATCGACTCTATAAAACCAATAGGATCTCGAAACCAATCGTGAGTTTTGAGTAATAAATTGTTCTTAAAGGGGTAGTGTTGCATAAAAAATTAATACTCATGGGATTCAGAATGGTCACTCGTGGAAGGCAAATGATATTCAAGAGAACTCAGGGCCCGCGGAAAGGGAGGGGATGGGCCTTTTGCACCAACCTTTTTCCTACTTTCTTGTTTTCTCCTAAACCTCTCCCCCTCCCCCCCCCCTCCCCCCACCATCCCTCACACGTCGGTGATCTATGCCAAATTAAACCTAGCACCCCCACTTTCAAACGTACTCCACGGCCCCTGGAACTCGTCTAAAAATAGCTTGATCTGTGAAAATGCCGTTACTTAGACCTGGTGTTGGAGTTGTAGACTCTTGCTTATGGGCTCCTGGGTCATGCCATAATTTTTTACAGGGCAATTGGCGAACATTTTCTTTCAAGTGACCGTCAACTGCTCGATTGCATCACTAGGACACTGAAACCCAGGAACTAAATGCTTCCTTCGGGTTTTTCTCAGTGCTAATCCCCGTCTTATAGGTATCGTCATGGAAACGAGGTTGCCTACCCACAATGCAATACAAACTCGTCATTTCTGTGAACTTTGATACTCATGAAAAAACCGAGTGAAGCCATTGGCGGACGGTACTTCAATACTTAAGTTATAATCACTAAAACATCGTCGGTTAATATTGGAAAAGTAACCACCAGTTCATCAAGTATGCATTTTATGCATATTTGTGTCCCTTAGTTCAAGTTCAATGTACATTTAAAACTTGTCCCAAAGGGACAAGATGACGAATAAGTCAAATTGAAAGATTCCAAGAAAAAAATTTCCTTGATGAATAATTCGTCGAAAGAGCATATATATTCATCGATATTTGACTGACAAAAAGTCAATATGATACTCACTTGCCAAAGATTCCACCTTCCAGGTTAGGAAGACGAAAATCCCCAGGAGAAAAAGTCTCATTTGGCCTTGGGGTTAGCGCTCAGGCTGTGGACGAATAACATGAAATAAAATATAAAATAATAAAAAGAAACTAAAATTACTCTGATTATGTTTTGAAAATTAGAACATAAAACTCGCACCTTTCAACTTATTATTTTTGCCCTGTCGATTGAAAGTGTGATCATTTTTATTAGCTCTGACATTAGTTGTTGAGACAGGATGTGAAGAATTTGTAATATTTTTCATGTCAAGGAATTAAAAAATATGCTTTTTTGTCTTCACTTTGAAACGATCATCAATCTAATGACACAGTTATCGTGTTTTTTGCTGAAAGCTCAATCTGATAAATCGATGACATTATAAATGATGTTTCAAACTAAAGACCAAGAAAAAATGAAAGACTTCTACCCCGCTGGGATAACAGGTTTTCACCGGATTTTTAGGATCACGAAAAGTCAACTTAAGAGCTGAGAAAAACTTCACAATTCGAGAGATTCGAAACCTCCGAATTTGGTAATTAAATTTCTTCAGTGTTTTCATGAAGAAAAAACGCTTGACGAGATTTTTAAGTCTCGAATTCATCTCACCAAGTTCTACCCGTTATCACAAACTTTAACGTCTGCCAAAATAACATGACGCGGCTTTCAACTAAAGCGCTTTTCAAAACATTTTTAAACTATCCGTAAAAAGACCGTTGTGCATTAAGGGAACTAAAATAATCAAGGTAGACTTAAATTCTGACAACAAAACAGGCACTCACCTACGAGTGTTAAAATCTTGAATATGGTTTGGAAACACAAAAGAAATGGACAACCAAACACCACTAACAAGGATAGTGTCCCTCTCTTGCTGGCATTATTCGAGAAATGCAAGTGCCGCCTTCAAAACCCCATGTCAAACTTCACTTGTACAATTTCTAACAACTGCAATGTCGTTCCCCTAAAATCACGCCGCAAATTCGACGAAATGTTATTGACTTTTAAATGGAAAAGAGCAGGACCCAAGAGAACAAAACGCCAAGGTCGTAAACCAAAACCAGAGATGAATCTTATATCTTATTCATGGCCGCAAAACAATACCAATTTTATCGCTGGTCACGTGACGAAAAGTTCCCGCCACCAGTGAGCAGTGTTGTAACACCTGTTGCATTTTGCTCAAATCAATTAGCGTATCGATCTACCGGCAAAAAATAACCTTCGAATTCATTAATCTGTTATGCTGCGAAGATATATTCAGTGGAGTTCTTTTGTTGAAAACCCGTTTTGCGTGCCGAATGGGTTTGAAGATCAACTTATTGCTAATAGCTTTGTACATTTGAAGTTAAAGTACTGATTACGGTGAAGTCGTTCGTAATTCGAAGGAAGAATCTTTAGCCCTCTCCGTCCTCTTCTCTTCTAATACCCAGAAAATAAAATTCTAACTCTCAAAATTGCGGTTTGTTAACAAGTTGTTTAAAATAATAACCGACAATAAGCCAGTAATAGTAACGGATAAAAGTAATGGTTTAATTGTATCTCAACAATTTAAGCACAAAAACTATTTTGAGAATTCTTTGAGTTTGTGTCTTCTTCCTTTTAATGGTGCACCAAAGAAAGACTGGCATACGGGCATCCGGCAATGATTTCGGTATAAAAGTCTGTTCCGAAACACTAAGCTCCGCTCAAAGGACAGAGGCAATCCACTTTAATAATATGTAGGTGATAACTCAAAGGAAAAAAATGATTAAAAACCTAACGAAAAAAGCGAAAATAAACCCCGTGAGTGTTTAGAAAGAGTGTTTAAGTTAACTTAACTACGAAGACTTTCCTAGCCAGTGACCAATGAATGACCACACCGAATCCGCCAAGGCTTTGAAATTAAGTAAAATGTTACCAGCAACTTTCATGATCAAAATTGGACCCGTCAAACCGCGAAACAAAAAATCTATGTTTTGCATGAAAGAATCATCTAGTTCTTTTGGCACCGAACGCTAGACAAATCAGGTTCCCAAAGTCGAAGCGTGAGTTAAGTTATTCTAACATTTTCTCTATTGGGCGGAAGGACTGATGCTGTGAAGAGAGCAGTCGCCTAGAAATAACACATCTTTCGGCTACAGTGACTGCAGTAAGAAACGAATCACTGGACTGGAATTTGCAGTTCAGAGTCTGAAAGTTAATGAAGGGCACGATAGACCTTCATGCTGCTTGTTCCAATTTCGCCTTCGCCAGCTTCGCTTCTAGACGATAAGAGAGCATCTAGGAAAAAGCACTTAGGGGAACATACAGGAATGCACATTCAAGCTATGGACAGTTACTATCTATGGCCGGGCTATCTTCTCTACATAACAGGCGACTACAGGCATTGCCATTGTCAAGTATAAAGTTAAAAGCAACATGAGTCCTACTGTACATTTCAACATCAGCACACTTTTTGAACAGCCTGTGATCAAGGAAAGAAATCACCAAATCACAACTCCATGAAACGTAGACTCAACACAGTCTCCTTCGGGTACATGGGCCCAAAGGGAAGGAACTAGATCTTTTCAGAGTAACGCGAAAGAACCTTTCTTATTGTCCTCTTTGAAATATGACATTAGAAAAGTGGATCGTAATATGTTTTTATACTTTAGAAGACAATAAGTGCTTAATCTGTCTTTGTACAGGACTGTAAGTAGCTTTCCAAATTTCTTATTTGTAAATATTACGTATGGTTGTTCTCTGAATTTCTTATTTTTAAACACCTTTTTTCACTATTTTGACTTGTTTAGGTGTCCCCATTTAGAGGTTCTTTACTGCTATGACAGTTTTTACTTAAATAAGCGTATGGACTGATTGAAATAGACGAAATTACGCATGCCTTAAAATCGAATATATTTCTGAATATTCATCGCATTTTGACATTTCACTCATTTTTTTCAGTTCGAGTTCACAGAGATTTACGTTTGGGTCTTCATAGAAGCCACTTTGATCGTGAATAAAAATTCAACAATGCAACTTTTTACATTGGACGTTCTCCAGTGTTTAAAGAACTGTCTCTCTTTCCGCAACAATAACATCGCTGCCTTTTTTCAGTAAGATTTGTTTGTCACATTCCTTTCTGTTGGGCCGTTTTGTAAGCTTCATAAATAATATAATTGAAGCACCTAGAACGAGTATTCCACCTGAGGCATAAAAAGCGACGGTATACGAAGCAAGCTTATCTGCGATTAGACCTGTGAAAGAAAAACACACAGCATCATCATCATCATCATCAAGATGCAACTTCGTTATCGGGACCTCTCTGTCACGGAGGTCAAGAGTACGACGGTGCGTTGTAATCCCCATTAGGGAGCTTGAAGCACGCCACGTTTTTTAGATGCGGACGGTAACCGGAAGATAACATTTTGCAGGCATGGACAATAGTGTCTCCTAGATTTTTAAACTAATCATCTGTAATGGAGAAAAGATACTTACTAATATAAATGTGGTTGCGAGACGACAAGATAAAAGGGAAACAGCTCACTTTCAGTTGCCGTCTGCGTCTCAAAAACGTCGCTTGGTTAAGCTCCCTATTAAGTATAATCATCAGGCCATCGTTGTCATGGTGATCGTTCTCGTAATCCTCGGGTTAATACTCATGATTATCGCTCGACAGCGTCTTCGTTATCACTATGGTTACCATCTCCTTCAGATCGTTTAAGTATTAGACCAAACTATTCTTCCATAAATAAAACAATAGTCTTGCACAGATATTTTTTGCACCAATAAACCCTTTCGGCAGCGCTTTACGTTAAGGTGGCTTACTACAGTTTTTAGAAGAAAAAGATCAAGATTTTGAAATCTGTAGAATTAAATTAAAGCAACGGGATGTGTCTTCTGAAGTGTTAGTCACTGCAAATGATGTAAAATGTAATTTGACCTAACACATAAATGCAAATCAGGGGAAAATGCTAAATATAGTGACCGAGCTCCTGGAGGGGGGACTGGTAACTGGACATTTCAAAGGCTTTTTTCTCAAAAACTAGTCGTACGGCCCAACCTTAAAATTTCAGGATTTCCTTAGCGAGAAAAAATAATCAGGTGTCGAAATAAATAGTTAAATCAGTCAGACAGGTTTTTCGCAAATGGCAAAAACGTTGATTTTCGTCTATTTTGATAACTTTGCATATGGCCGAGGCCTCTGAAATTTGAATTGACCAATCAGCATTCACTCGTTCTTTGTCGAACTTAACCCAGAAATCTCTAGCTAAGTATTAGAATAGGTAAAAAAAATTAATATTGCCTTTATATTTGTTCAAATTGGGAAAAAAAATAAGAAAAAATACCCATGATCAGTTCGTTTCGAGTGGCATTTCTTGCAGCTAAACAAACTACGTCATTTAGGCACAAATGAAACGTACCACTTACGGAGGACAGTCTAGTTTTGACTGCCGCGTGTACTGCGGGTGCAACCGCCGTATGCAGGGAATAAATGAAAAACTATTTGATAGATCTTTTTTAAAAATGTTGACGGTTTCGTCTTCAAATTGCTTACTAATTCCTAAGATTTTGATCCTAGTCGTACTGCTAGGTTTTGAGAAAAGGCCTTTGAAATGTCTACGTTCGGAAAAATTAAATTTTACTTCAATTGCAATGACTAACACTTCAGAAGAGACATCCTTTTGCTTTAACTTTCACAAATTTCAAAATCTTGGTCTCTCTTCTCTCGGAAAACTGTAGTAAGCCACCTCAAGTCACAATATTCTAGTCTCCGTGCGGATTGGTTCCTTAAAACGACCGATGAGGAAAATCAAAAACAAGCAAACAAACAAACAAACAAACAAACAAACAGAAAACAACTAAAAACAAAAAGAAATCATTTTGGTGAGTCTCACCTGCAAGTGGAGGTCCAATCCCCAAACCGAGACCAGTGGAAAACATAAGGTATCCCCAAGCTTGATTAACTTTGTCTTTTCCCACACATAGCAAGACTAGCAGAGACTGCTGACCAAGGACACCGCCGTCCATCAGTCCAAAGACGACAAATATTGCTACCATAGAGCTGAGTGTTCTTGCAAATGGTATGAAGGTGACACTTACTCCGATTACGATGAGAGAGATTTGATAGAGGCAAAAACGATTTACAAATCTGAGATCACCCACTTTGCAGAAAAAATAGCGGCTAACAAATGAAGCTAAGGCAAAGTATGTGTAAAGCATGAACGACTTTTCTTCGGGAATCTGGAGCTCTTGTTTGCAGTATTTTACCTTCAAAGAGAAAGTGCGAAGGAATAGTAATGACTATATTACGCAATACTGATCCGTTCTCTATCGTATCCCTGAATTCTTAAAAACAGTTTATTTCAAACTAACCCAAGAGTAGTATACAAAATTTGGTTTTATCAACGGAGTTCATAATGTAAATTGGCCACCGCACAGAGATTCTAAAAGCTGACGTTTCGAGCGTTAGCACTTCGTCTGAGCGAATAGTTTCTTCAGAAACTACCTCCTTCATTCTTTAACCCAAGGGTAGGCTTAGGCGACAACTTTTGGCAACTTTTACCGCTTTGAGCATATTGAGCAACTTTTGATGTTTTTTTGCAACTTTGTTTTTATAATTGAATAACTTTTAGCAAAAAAATGGCCAGAAAGTTGTTTGAACGCCTGGCTAATTAAAGTTTTAGTAAAGCAAGCGAAGCAGAATGCTCTCATAGCCCCTTTTACCACATCCGTGAGAGTGGGTTTCCTGTGGTTTTAGGCCACTTTTTTTAAGCAACGTTTTAGATATATGAGCAACTTTGGAGCAACTTTTAAATAAATTTAGGCAACTTTTGAAGAAGTTTGAAGCAACTTGTGGCTAAGCCTACCCAAAAGATGTTGCTAAAAAAATGCACAACAACAGAAGCCAATCATTGTTTTCTCCCAAATACAGTTGTTTTACCAGGAAGGATTTCTCCGGCAATTAGGGTGTTCAACAAAACCTGATGAAAATCTTAATACTCTTTCCAAACTACTTTTTTATCTCCGTTTTTTCAGAGCAGGGAGATGTACACTGTAGTTATCTCTCAGTCGGTTTTCCTACAGAACGCCTCTATACAATACACGTTTTCTTCTCAAAAGAGCGCAAGCAGCGTGCGAGCAAGCTCTCCACTAGGGTTTCGCACGACATATTCTATCGGGCGTCAAGCGAGCCGCGAGAGGATTGGGGCAGGGGGCGAGAGAAGGAGAATTCGTCCGCAAGGAACAAAGATGAACTTACAATATGCAGTACAGGAACATAATAGCTAACGAAAGCAATAGTGGTTGAAACCAAAAACACCAAGAACGTTGGATTCTTCAACACTGATTCGTTTTTCGCTGGTTTCTCTTTCTTTTCCATTGAAAATTCTTCATCATTCCTTGTGTGTGGCTCCTCGACGGGAACATATAGAAGTGATAACAAACCGCAAATGAAATACATGATGGCGAACCCGCGGACAGCTCCTTGCCAACCAAACGTATTCAAGATGGCTTGAGTTATCTGCGTGGTCGCAAACATTGCTATAGAAGAAGCGGATGCAACCAAACCCACTGCCATAGAACGCAATCTTACAAAGTGTTGAAGTACGACCAAAATGGCTGAATTAAATATGGCAAATTGTCCGAAGCCTGAAAACAGCCCGTAGGTCAGATACATTATCCAGAGTTTTGGAGCGAAGGATGCAATGGAGAAGCCAAGTACACCAAACAGAGAACCCACTATGGCGGTAGAACGGTGTCCGAATCGATCTACTAGGATGACGCTTAGAGGCGAAAGCGCATGCCCACAAGCAAGGTTCAAGGAGCCAATCCATGCTGAAAATGGAAAGTAAAACATCAGTAGCAAGGAAAGAGGGTTTTCTATCTTGTGAAAACATAACCCATGGTGGAGTTTCTCTTTCCTAATCAAAAATCATCCTTAATTATTTATGCCAAAGAAATAAGTTATCAGTAGCGTCATTATCGTCATATAACTATTCTTTTAATTTCCATTCCCTCCCTGCTAGTGGGCAACGTGTTTAGTTGATAATTATTCTATGAGAGCGTGTTAGATATAAGATGTTCAATGGTGAATAGTAGATTAAGCGACGCTATAGAAGCGCCGACCTCAAAAACAATTACGAACGTTAGGATACTCCTTTCTTCCCGCCAGAGTATTTTCCAGCTTAGTAACAATTAACGCGATGATAAGCTACTTGAGCTCATAAACGAAATTAAGTGATCGTAATTGAGAATCAAAAAACCTCAATAGACAGCTTATGTTCGAACGACGTTTAAATTTGTATGCTCAAAAAGTGCAAAGGTGATTAGAACTTTGGATGACAGGTTCAATATTTAGTAGTGGATAGAGAAATGGTGGAACGATTTTTCTAAAGACAACGGCAGCAACAGAAATTGTCTCAGTCTTACAGACATCTGAAAAATTCCAGGTGGCCCAATGCCCAATACCCTATCAACTGAGCTATGAAGGCACAAAAAGACGAAAGGCGGAGAGAAATAATCCTCGCAAATTACCAGGAAAATTAGAGCGACTGTCTCGTATACACACGAATGACATGCTGTGTCTTAGGTTGGCATTTCCCGCCAGTGCCAGTTTGAAACAGTAAACATCTTCGCCTTGGCTCGCTTTTATGTTCCATAATCTTCTCGAGCTTCGATATGGTGTTTCTGCTTCAGTATTATACTGAATGGGAAAATCTTAAAGGAGCCAATGCCCTCACAATAGATTTTCTTCTTCTTTGAAAAACCAAGATAAGGTTGAATAGAGCAAGGTTAACTCCAAAAAAGTTACCATATTTTCTCGTAACATCGGGTAAAGCATGTTTTCATCCGCCATGTTTGATTTCGGAAGTCAAAGCCTAAGTAGAAATCAGGTGGTGCGGATGACCTCATCATTTTCATTTCGATGCGTCTTCGATTGTCCACTCAAATGCTGATTTGTGGGCGTTTTCATTTGTATCCACTTTCGAGAGCATTTTAAAATCGTTGCATTTTCGATGAAAACGCTCAGCGTTTTAGTGTGAAGAGAAGACCTAAACGTCTCAAAATGTACGTGTTTTCATTTGAAAACGCATACATTTCTGGACGTTTTCAAATGAAAACGCATAAGTGTGGACACTAAGGACCTTAGAAAGATTATGCAAGATGTGCTTTGGCTGTCAACTTGTTAGCAGTCCAGTCCATCCAGAGCCAATCAAGTAGAGTCCTTTGTCCAGAGGCAGGTGACAATACCTGGCCCTTGATTTCGAAGGACCTCTGTCCTTTGGTGACTCCGTCAGTGTGGGTGGGGGTTCATCACTTCAATTGATGAAACGCGTTCGACTACATCGGAGTGGATCACAGAGTCTTAGAAGAGAATCGTCACAATGCGTGGTTTATCGTTGTCTGTGGCCATAGACAAGGGATCTCAGTGTGTGCACCGTGAATTAGAGAAGTATTTAGAAGATTGTGGCATAGATCACAGGAAGACAACGCATTTATGATCCGGGCCGAGGAAATGGTGGGGTGGAGAGCGGACAAAACAGGTCTCTTCTAAAAGAATGACAGTCGGAGACCATAAAGTCCCAAATACCTAGTAGAATACAAACCACTTACGAGGAATGCCACCATAGATAATGTGATTCGAAACTGAACTTCTATTTGTTCAGTAGACAAGACGTACTTAGCTGCCTGAGCGTGGAGACGGGAACAGAGCTGGAGAAGTGCGATGCAGAGAAAAGGAAATAAAAGT
>NC_090891.1:18161883-18164383 GCF_036669925.1 Montipora capricornis | reverse complement strand
AAAATAAAGTATTAACAAAAAATTTCGAAAAATATTCTCCCTTGAATTAAAAGTGTAATTTCATTCCATTTTTTGGTTGTAATTTAAAGAACTTCAAGTATCCTACCCAAATATGGCATTTGATGTCGTTCTACTCATTGTGCTTTTACCGTTTTCCGTTTTCCCACAACAGGTATACATTCAACAACACCCTCTCCAACTTATTCGCCTGTATGACAGATCATACTGTACACTGACTTACAACTGGTCTGAACCGTAAAAATGAAAGAAGAGGTTTGAGCTAATACAACACCTATAATATCCAAATAACCCAGGCCTCTGACAAAATTGTTTAAACAATTTGCATTACCTTGCCCTCCCACAATGTTGTTTTGCCAATGAAATGGGCTCGGAAACTCGCGTGCAAATAAAATTGTGAGCCGCGAAAGTTTCAGATCTGTATATAGTGTACCGTTCCAAGGAATTTTGTCACAGACTCTAGAATTTTTATTTAGAGCCGCTGCCTGTTGGTTGCTTTTACCAGCGCATCCTACGTGGACGCCTAATTGGCCGTCTTGTTATTTTTGAAATAATACCACGAGAACAAGCTATCGGAACCATTTGTCCCGCATTCGCTTCGTTTTCTCACGCCGACTCGCGATTTCAGGACTGATATGCTGAGTTTAATTAACGCGCTGGTGGAAGCCGGTTTCTTTCGGAAACCTCAAGGATGTAGTATTCGTGAGTTCGTTTGTACGTCTCACTATGGACATAATGTCGCGTCTGAAAGTAATTGGGTAATTATAGGAATATAGCATGGCCAAGCAAACTCAAGGGCTTATGATCATGTGTGACCTGAAATTGTAGTTCCATCTCATTGACATTCTATACTCATCAGGACTATCCGTCTGTTTGCTTGTTTGATTAAATGCCCTCACTGCCCTCAAAACAAAATTCCAACTTCGCCTCTTTTAGGTATCTCCCACAGTTCGCTTCAAATTTTGCTGTATTTATCTATTTGTGTCTAACAGCCTTTTCTTGAATGTTTAACAAAATGCCTAACGGTGAAATACATAGCCGTCTCGTTTACATTTTGATCAGCAACATGGCAAATCCCACACGTCGAATAATCTGTCTCCCGCGTCAAAGTTCAAGTGGTTAGGGTTAGAATGTTAGCCATTGAATTGCTTAGACTGCGTCTTTAATGCCAGAAATTGGTGGTAGAGAATGTAGGACCAATGTTTGAATTTTGGTTTTAAAATGTTTTTTTGATCAGCTGGTACTCTTTGTTCAATGACACCATAACTTAATCCGGACCCCAAAACTAACCCTTACTTGCTTGCGAATGAATATTGAACCCAGGCGACAAAGTCTTCTACTGGTGTTCCACGATATCATCTACGCTCGTTCTTTTATTTCTGAAACTGATCACCTGGTGCATCAAGGATTCGAGTATGCATGCAAAACCATACTAGCAATGTATGGAAACGAATAACCTACCTGCGGCTTGTCGCGTTGTGTTAAAATGTTTCATTAGTGGTGGAAGAAGCAATCCAAAGTTGAAAGCGCTACCAGATATCAGGACTATTGATAACGCAGACGCTGCACAAACTACCCAGGACCAGATACTATTGGGACTTACTTTCATAGTGGATAGTTGTCTAATACAGATTTTCTTATCAGTTTTTCGCTTTCTGTCTTCGCTTCTAACCATCACGTGCAATCGGCATCTAGTAAACAGGAAAACAAAGAATCTGAATAAGGAGTCACGTGCGGTGAAAGTAACAAAGAACTCCAATTGTCACTTAATCTCGGAAGTATTTTGCATTTGTGGAAATGTGTCTCCATTATTTGTCCAGGTGACCATTGCGTAGGGACAACTCAAGTGAGTTTTGAGAAACGAAGACAAAAGAACTCTACAAAAATGTTCCTAGTGTAGACATTACAGACCCTGTAAACGTGCTCTAACTTG
Organism: Montipora capricornis; assembly: GCF_036669925.1. Taxonomy (NCBI): domain Eukaryota; kingdom Metazoa; phylum Cnidaria; class Anthozoa; order Scleractinia; family Acroporidae; genus Montipora; species Montipora capricornis. The sequence goes on along the minus strand of NC_090891.1, from coordinate 18,162,432 downwards.
TTCCATCCGGAGCTCACCTAAACCCATATGCCTGGTGTTCACTGTTTAGCAGCAGCACATGATCTCTTTTAAGCAAAACACTAGCATATGTACTCGAGGACAAAAGATGCAGAAAGATGCGAGAGAAATTAATAAAATGTCTTTCCTCCCGCTTTTGTGGCTTCCCAATATCTGAACCCCTGGATCACGACATGAGATTTTCCGGAAGTTGCGGTCCAGAGTCCTGTTCCACGAAATAGAGAATGAATTACAAACGGATAAAAAGAAAGGCAAACATCGTGGTTACAAGCACATTTTGTTCTTGAGATTGTTATTAGAGAAAATGGTGACTGTAGGGGGCCTGGATTAAGTTCAATATCACCAGAAGTTAAGAGTTCTTCTTGCAACACAAAACTTTTCCTTGCGAAAACTTGACTTTGATATGTGATCTACATCACTCTTGCAGAGAAAAAAAAAATTGAGGATGACCTACATGCAGATGGATAATCCATAAATAAAAATTTTGGGCTTATTTTTAGGTTGTTTAATAGGTTACTTCGGAAAATATCA
>NC_090891.1:18149383-18156883 GCF_036669925.1 Montipora capricornis | reverse complement strand
GCTGGCCGCCAACTTATAGGGTATTCTTTGTTTACATTTTAGTCTCATTAGCATAAGGCTATCATTTTCTAATCAGTCAGCCAGGAATAAAGTACTAAATATTGAAAGTGCATTGCATAATGAGATACCGATATACAGGATATACCAGAAATATCGTCTGGCTAATAACCTGTTCGTTATCAAAGCTAAAAGGCTTAAAAGTGGAAATTTAACGATGTTTAACAACTTCGTTTACTTTTTGAAGTCAATTTGTAAATAACATGTTGCCTTCTGTGAGCAAACGCGTATGTTAAACAAAATGTGAACAATGACGTCAGCAAAGAATCCCTTGTTCCCCTGCTTGTGTGAGATGACTTACATTTGATAGAATATATACGATAAATGTTATCGGATATGTTTAGACAACTGTTACTACTTCTACCACTAAAATCTCTTCTTCTTCGGGAGACGTTTGCTCTTGACTTCGCGGGTCACTGGTGAGTTTCATCGTAAATTTCAAGAGAAATGTAATGGAAGCTCCCACGATAAGCAATGCCCCTGTGGCGAAAAAGGCGGCGTCGTATGAGCCAAGTCTGTCAGCCATCAGCCCTGGAAAAAAACAAAAAACAAGAAGCAAAAATGCAATAGAAAGTGTATCATTATCATCGTCATCATCATTACCAACGGCATTATCAACATCATCATACTTTTGTTGTTTTGTGATTGTGCTTGGCTAACTTTGTTGCTTTGTATGTGTTGACCAGGGCCCGGTTGTTCGAAAGCCGATTAACTTAATCCAGGATTAGCGTAAACTTTGGTTTGCCTTTTTAACATTTGGGTGAAAGCTTCTTTTGGTTATTTTTTGGTTTTCAAGCTTGACTTCGTCTAATGTAAAATTTTGCCAAATATCAGCCTTGTACAACATCCTGTTTCCGTCTATATAAAATCACGACGTTTATAGAATACGGATGTTGTCATAACTGGAAGTTTAAGATATACTGGTGCATTAAGACCATTATTTAATTCAAAATGAAATAAAGGTACGTTATATAAAACTTCAGCCTTTACCCGCAAGTGGTGGTCCCAAGCCAACACCGAAACCAGTGAAAAACATAAGGTATCCCCAGGCCTGATTCACTCTGTCTTTTTCCACGCACATCATTAGTAGCAGAGACTGCTGGCCATTGAAACCTCCGTCCATAAGCCCATAAACGACAAATATTGCCACCAAAGCTCCGAAAGTTCTGGCGAAGGGTATACATGCTATACCTATCCCGCCAGTGATCAAGGAGAATTGACACAGGTAAAACCGGTTGATCGAGTTGAACTCTCCAACTTTGCAGAAAACATGGCGACTGACGAAAGAAGCTATGGCAAAATACGTGAAAAGCATGACGGACTTGTCCTCGGGAATTTCAAGATCCTGCTTACAGTATTTAACCTGCAAAAGAAGAAAAAATAAATGTCAAACGCTTGCAATAATCATATACATATTTTTTGTTTTACTTGAAATACTACGGCACTGAAGTAAAACAAAGCTAATTGTACGTAAATGGCTCAGAGTAAAGATAGTAATGCCTTTTCGTTTATTCCTCTAATTCTTGTCATTTGATCGCATTACTTGAATCGTGATTTTCGTAACACTGATATACTATGATAGAGCGGTGCTCAGTTGAAAATAGCTACCAGTGAGGAAAGTGCGTGCTTAAGGAATGGAATCCTTTTAAGTAAATAAATGTCTATCTTTCGTTATTCCTCGTAGTGGTATTTGATCTCATTTCTTAAATCATAATTTTTTTCGTAATTAATCTTGTTTTAGAGCAATCTTCGTCGGTTGAAGTCCAAATCCGTCCGCCAGTTATGACTTTGGCCAATCAAAATACACGAAGTCAACGTTGAACCAGTCATGAAGGAAATCAAACATTCGCTCGGGAAACAGGTGCGCGAGCTAGTCACAAGTGGTACTTCAATTTACTTTATGTGCTGAAAGGTGAAAACGGAGTATTTAATTATGACGCGATTACTTCAAACCGTTTGAAAAGGTTTGAAAAACGCATTAGGTGAGAGTCGATAGGTGAAAACGGAGTCTTCTAAAAAACGATACCAAAACGCTTGCTTGGGCGGATGACCTTAAAACGTAACCTACCAAAACTGAAGCACTGTTGACTGTTGGACGACCGAAATATCTTTTTCCATGATAAAACGTGTTGCCTCTTTTATTTCATTAATGACTATCCTGCCTCTATCTAGAGCTTTTGAGATGAAATCGGTTAAAATGCACAAGATTTCTCGATTTCGTGATATAGAACGTAGCATTCTTGTCCGTTCAATGGGCAGCTAAATTTACTTATTTGCCCACGACTTTAAAATAAACATTTGCTATTGAATCGTACATATAACTCAGTCTTATACAAATCCTTTTCCATGCAGTGGTAACAGCCCATGAAATCCTCACCTTAGCTTAACACGAAGAATACATGATTTTGAAGTGTCATTTCAATTAATTTCAAAGTTGAAAACGTATATAAATGAATCTGAAACGATAGCATTTCCATCCACCTGTCGAAACTTTCCCGAATTGACAGAAATTTTTTTCAAACGTTTTGAAATATTGGAAAAGCTAAGGAGGAGGACAAAGGAGGTGGTATGAAGATTCCCATGTGGTATAAATTCAAAGATCTTTCGGCTTCATAGAGATATTGAGATATTCAAATCAGTCGAACTGAAAAATTTGTCATGTGATAGATCCAATTCCATATAAACGGAAGATGTAAATGGGTATTCAACAGGCTCAGCGTTTTAATTTCAACATATCGTGTCCAAACAGCTGAATCAGACTTGTGGCTAAATGTGCCATAAAATCGTGAAAATTAACATTGCAATTTGTTCCCCTGTGGAATAAAATGGAGAATATTTAAGAGCAGTAACTGAAGGTCGTGTGGGTCATCTAAATTATGCACCGTTCATTCTGAATAGAGATTAACATAGGAATCGATGTGACCTGAAATATACGCTTCTGTTAGCTATGACCCTGACTGAGAATAATTAGTATATTCAGTTTACAACAGGTACAATTGTTTCATTCCAGTAAACTTACGATGTGCACAAAAGGAACGTAATAACTGAAGACTACAACAACAGTTGACAGACAAAATACCAAAAACGAACGATTCTTGAGCAGTGAAGTTTTGCTGCTGGGTTCCTCGCCATCTTTTCCTTTATCTTTATCGCTTTCGCCCTTTTCAGTCTCAGTGATGGGCAGGTACGTTGCAGAACATAAGCCACAGACGAAGTACAAGCAACCGAATCCTCGGACTGCCGCTCGCCAACCATACGCACGTAGAAGCGCATGCGTGAATTGCGTCATAGCAAACATGGCAATGGCTACGGCAGAGGTGACAAAGCCTATTGCTATCGGGCGCCACTTTACGAAGTGCTGTATCACAACCAGAATGGAGGAATTGTAGATGGTTCTATATCCGAAGCCAGACAAGAGTCCGTAGGTCAGGTACATCATCCACAGGGATGGAGAGAAGGATGCAAGGAAAAAGCCCAGTATCCCAGATATGGAACCCACAAGGGCAGTGATACGATGTCCGAAGCGATCCACAAGATAAACACTAAAAGGAGACAGCGCATAGCCACAAGCAAGGTTCAACGAACCAATCCACGCTGAAATATTGTAAAAGAATCGTGAGGAGGTAAGGGGAGGGATAGGGGCTGGCAATCCCCGATTCAATTCCTCGGCGTCGCCGGACATTCTCCCGAATCCCGTGAGTTAGGATTCCTGTTACGGTTCACTTGGAGTGATCATTTGTTTCATATGCCCTAAAAAGACCTCGTGGGAAGTGGTAAATCCAGTGTACAGTTTACAATTAAGTTTTAGGACGTGAAAAAAAAAAACACGGCTTTTTGAAGAAAACTAAATTAGGAGAGGACCATTACCCAGACAAAGAGAAGGGTTGTTCAATGTGTCCCGAATGCGATTCCCCGTCCCCCAACATATTTGGGTTAGATCGGTTTTCGTCTCTGCTATGAGAGGGTTTTCTTCTAGTACTCCGGTATTCCCCTCTCACCAGGAACTCATCAAGGGGAGCCTCCATTTCCACTAATTCCTTGAGTTAACCTTAACCTGAGTAAATTTACTTTTAGGAAGGGGGTTTTTCCCGCGAAAAGTATCATATTTCCCTTGACTCTGAGATAGCTTTATTTTGATTGGCTTTTACAACAGTGGGCGTGTGGAGACAGAGGCTTCCCATGATGAGCTCCCGCTCTCACCTAATAGCCAACCCTTGATTTGACTGATTTACCGTTTTAATTTCACTTGTTATCTTAATTAAAGGAGAATTTGTTTAGAGGTATGTAAGGTTGCAATTGATACCTCATTTAATAAATAAAAAAAAAAAAAAAACTGTTTATGATTATCATCATCATCATCGTCATCGTCATCTCAATCACGTAACAAATATGTGTGTTTTCATTTCGTTAATGCTTAAAAAGAAGCTGTCAAACAGATCGAGAAATTGAAAAAAAACTTCAGACTCGAAGGAGGGTTTAGGCTTAAGAGTGGACAGTAGAGTTGAGCTTTGTCCTTTGTCCTTTTTTGGCTTTAAAGTAGGAGGCGTGACAGATTTGTTCTTTCTCTTTAGCTAGCAATAATAGTCTGCTTTGATGACTAAGAGAACGTTATAGAATAATCATAACCTTTTGTAAGTGTGTGTGTAATGTCTTGGAAGTATAGTCTAGTTTCGTTTAGGTTAGACCTAATCCTTTCACCAAACCTGGTTTATTTCCCTCTCACAGGGAGAAGGAAGTGGTGAAGAATCGATTAATATTCTTTGAAAATATTTATTTTTCTCTAGAGTGGCAGTAACTTGCCTTTCCATGTTTGTCGATGAGTTAAATTTCGTCCCAACTTAAAGTTTTTTTCAGTTTCAAAAAAGATTAATATGTCTTTCAACAGAATTATGATTGATATTGTTCGATTTATTGAACTTATCTTTTATAATCCAAACGGGCCGGTGTGTTTTTATTTTGAAATTAGGTCTTTTAATTGAAGTCCCTTTTCGTTGCTATTGTTATAATTGTGTTAATGGCAAGGATTTGAAGATGCCTTTCCAGGTAATCTCACCACCCCCCTCCCCCCTCCCCCTCCCCCCTCCCCCTTCCCCCATACCTTGATCATTGTATTACTGTGTTAAGAAAGCAATAAAAGCAAACATGTTTATCAAATTTCTGGCTTAAACGTATACTCTCTTCCATCCAACTTTCCTGTGATTCCCGCTCTGGTGTGATGAAATTTAAAGAGGTTTGTGATATTAATTTCTCCCGTTATTTACCGGGAGAATATAAAACAGCGGTAGTTGCCCCTCTCTCTATCGCTTACTTCCTTATTGGGATAAAGCGGCCGCGAGAGAAATATTTAATATCTGTGCGAAAATGTTTTAGAACGAGAAGCACAAAAGTACAACGCTATTTTTTTTGCCCGCTTGTTCGGGATCGCGGCCTCGTCCCCATTGGCGCATAGAAATCCATCCCGCAATGAAAAAAACTTGTATATCCATTTCAATTTGGCCTAAATATGGCTATTCAAGCGTCCCAAATTCATACAACCTTTTGCAGGAATCGCATGCAATTCCTTGGCTTGGACTCCACCCTCCCCTCTCCCCTTAAGCCAAGTTAGTTGCACGTGATGAGGGAAAAAGACAGTATCAGGCTGTCGCTGGGGCTAGGTCATACTATTTTAGCTAAATCCGCCTTTTAGTATCAATTAAAAAAAGGTTTCATGACCAAGAATCATATTAGCTTGCAAAGATATTTTTTGCCTACAATTATAGTATTAGATGACGAGGATATAAATGGACTGAATTTAAAAAAAAGTTTGCAATATGTCCAAAATTTGTATATGTTCTCTCTTCACTCCTCAAGAAGTCTTGCGCGTGGAGAATGTGCTAAATTAAATCTATAACGCCTGAGCGCTCTCCACAACGCCTAGTGTTGAAGAAATCTCCGTAGATTTATATGGGTTGCCTATCCAACTAAAATGTATTTGATATCCTCCCATTTTTGTGGAAAGGATGGTTTGGTACAAATGTAGTGAGATTTGGTTCGGAATCAAGATAACTTATTTACCTCTTCGGAGGTCAAAATAAAAACAAAAATAAGAAAGAAAAAAAAAATGCGTTTAAAAAGGGAAGAGTTATACCTGCTTCTTGTCTGGTCGAGTTAAAGTAGTCCATCAGTGGTGGAAGCAGCAAACCAAAATTGTATGAACCACCGCACACGATAATCATTGATAGTCCAGCTGCTGCACAGAGCAACCAAGACCACAGACTGTCGGGATGCACTTCCATAATAATGTCCTTGTTGCAGAAAAGTGCACTTTAAACACTGTAAAAACCTAAGAGAGAAAAAAAATATCGTAAATTGTCATTGCTTATCGGCAAAATCGGAGGCACATCCACTCTGGTTAATTTCCACTTTCATCGCCTGGGATGTACCTTTAAGAGGCTTAGAAAGGTGTGTTAGTGATCACTTACTTGAAGTAATGAAATGAAGAAAGTTAATTAATAAAACAGGAAGACCAATCTCCCCTTTCAAACGAATCCTGAAAAAAAATTGATGGCAATGAAATTTAAACGGCGGATCCAAGATTATTACCTTGCTAAATCGCCAGAAGATCCGTAGATGTTCCCAAGGAATATTCTAACGCTGAAACTGCAGATTGCTTTTGAGATAACCTTCTCTACACTTGCCACACTGAGGACATTCTTTTTTTCCTCATTACATGTTACTGTCTTCTCCGTTTACATGTCATGTGCTAAACATACGAGCACGGCAACCAATCAGCTGTATTGTTTACGTCACCCTTCAATCATCGGATCTTGTTTGCCAACTGAAGTGTTTCCACTTGACGTCACTGTGGCTATGGGGATTGGAAATAAAACACATCCTTTTTTCTGAGAACATACACTATTCAATTCACTCTTAGACGAAATGCATCCTTATTTTCGAGGCGCGGGGTACACATACAAATTTTCATCATATTCTGCGGAACTTCATGGTTATCGTCTTCGAAAAAAAATTCAATATAACATTTCAATTTCAAAGTCAATTGAAGTGTACATGAAAAGAAATAGTGGTTTTTTCGGAAAATATCTGTTCGGAAGACGATTTGAGATCTAGAATTTTCGGAACATTTGTTGTAAAATTTCTTGCTTGCCTGCCTGTCCTAGGATTTTCGAAATCTAAAAAATGGTATAATTGCCCATTTTTAACGGATTTTTACCCTAAAAGGTCACCTAGAATTTTCGGGAGCCTTTCTTCTGGCTGAAAATTTCGAAAAGGTAAGTTTTGATCCCTATAATTTTAGGATCACTAGACTTTCAGCTAGGAAATCCAAACAGATGAATAATTTTTAGGGGATAAAAATATGCCTATATCTACCGTTTAAGTACTAAAATACGTTTAACAATGCTACGTTTAACTGGTTTTGAATTATATTCTCGTTGGGTGCCCCTG
>NC_090891.1:18136883-18139383 GCF_036669925.1 Montipora capricornis | reverse complement strand
CGACCGGAAGTGATTTTGCAAATAAAGTGACGTCACACGTCACAGACGTCAAGTCACAAACCTCAAAGCTGGCTATTTGGCGTCCGTGGTGGCAAACAAAAACTTTCTAATTCCTATTATTTATGAAAGAAACTCTTCTTTGTGAGTTCTACCGGCTGATGAATGACAGCGCTGCAGACGCAGAGTCTTGCCAAAAAACCTACAGTATATTTTTTCTCTGTGGTCTTAAATTTTAATACAACATTTCCAGAAAGACCATGTTGAAATTTGTACAAATTTAATGACCGTCAAATTTAATTTATTTTTTGGAACGCTTCATTTTTACTGGTCATTTGCTTTCCTTTACAGACTCTGAATGTACCAAATGGATTGGACAAATCAGCTAACACTGGCAGATCTGAACTTTGCTTTACATTCAGAATCATTTCAGGATTATCGGTCGTAACTGGAAAGAGAATTTCCAGCCGTTTTCTCTTCCAACAAAACAATAAGTTCATCCTCTGTAATCAATCTTTGATCGTAGCTCTGTCTTTCTTAAAGAAGTCATGATCCAGAATTAAGAAAGAAGACAAAGAATAAAAACTGCTGTACAATTAACTAGCGATGCCGTGAAATCACTGACGCGACATGCTTAATGCAAACAAGTCAAGTCACAGACGCTGGTCTCGACCCAGTTTCACCTCGTCTACTTGGCGTCCGTGTTGACAAAAACGTCTCGTGCTTAAGCTCCCTAATCCCGCGCTCACCCCGGGGTCACGTAGACCAGACGTAAGTAGGAGGGAGAAATCGATCCTATTAAAGCATTTCAGCACCCGACCCCTAAATCCGGGTAGACGCTGACGAAGTTTCTATTGCTTTGCACACTAGCGGTAAGTCAAGGCTGTGTTTCCAAGGAAACATCAAGTGCTGGAACATTCTTCGTTGGCGGGAAAACGCGAGGTCACGTCATTTGAGAAACGTTGTTGTCATTGTAGTTTCAACAAACGTTCCAAATGTAAACTCAACTTACAATATGTACGTGAGGAACGTAGACCACCAAATGTATAACTGTTATTGACGTTAAGAAGATCAGAAAAGAACGATTTCGTAATAAAGAAGTTCCCTTCTCTTTGTGGTTTGTCGTCTCCTTGATTTTACTGGTCTGTCCTTGGTCATCCAGAGGCACAAACAGGATTGAGCAAACTCCAGTTACAAAATAGAGAACGGAAAACCCTCTGACTGTCCATTGCCAACCAAATGTACTTAACGCACCTTGTGTAAGTTGGCTAAGAGCAAAAACGCCAACCGCTGGTCCCGATGCGAGAATGCTGATGGCTAACGAGCGCCATTTCACAAAGTACTGCAGAACCACTAAAAAGGACGAATTGTAAACCATTACGAAACCAAATCCAGACAAAATACCATATGTGATATACAGCATCCAGAGTTTAGAGGAAAACGAGGCCAGGGTAAAGCCAATTATCCCCGCAACGGAACCCAACGCGGCAGCGAATCGGTAGCCAAAACGAGAAGTGAGATAACAACCAATGGGGTACAGGATGCAACCAGACGAAATATATAAGCTGCCAATCCACGCTGCAGGCGGAAAATACAAAAATACCCCGTAAGCTATGGTATGTATTTCAATAGAAATAATGATAATGAGACGATGATGAAGCGTTTATGTCAAATCCGGTCTTAGGTTAGGTTAAACACAGGTACCCCAAGCTGACGTTGTCATTTGAGCGTCACGATCAGCAGCGTAACTTTTAAGGATTTGTATGGGAATTTACGAACATGTTAAGAAGTCGAAAATAAAGAACATGAATCGAACAAAAATGCCTTACCTTGTCTTCTTGATACCTTACGAGTGTTTTTGGGGCCATTTCAGCGCGATTCCAGTGGGATGTAGTTTCGCTGTTTTTATCTGTATCTTCAAAGAAGTCAGAAACATAAGCTGCTGTAAATTCTTCCAAATTGCTCAAATCGACCGGACATTCCACTCAGACCAAGTAAGATAGTGCTGCTACATGTTTCAATTCTCGTATCAGACAAACTTTCAGGGAAAGGCATTAATCGCCGAAATTGTAATAACTTCGTTATAACCCTGGCCTTAGTCGTTGGGAATGGAAATTGTGTATCAACATTGCGGGAATAAAATTGGCGTGAATGGTATGGTTGTTTGGGAAGAAAATTAAAAATGTTTCGTCAGGTTCTCACGTCCTCTACACAACTCAAATGTGGTCAATTCACGTCGTTGGGGAGCTTAAGCAACGACAACGGCAACGGCAACGGCAACGGCAACGAAACGCCACACATTTGCATATTTAGTGGGCAAAAACAATAGCTTTGCACGTCCTGCACGTGTGTTGTTCACATTTGTCCATTTCTTTGCGTCGTCAGCAAAACTACAACGTGAAATAGCCAAATTTGAGGTTTTATGAACAACGTCAGCACTTAAGGATAAATTTTCATTTTCTCCCTTAAATTGAGCGCCGTTGCTACCAGTGTCTATTTTGAG
>NC_090891.1:18119383-18131883 GCF_036669925.1 Montipora capricornis | reverse complement strand
CTCTCTGGGTATTCGCTATTTTTTAGGCGTATTTCAAAGTTTCGTGCGTTTTTCAAAACAATGGGAAAAATTTGTTCCTCGAAGCGGTAATGCATTCCCTTTTATGAACCTTCTTGTTACTCCTGGTGGAAATTTGGAAATTCTGCTGCGGGATCTTTTGTAGAGCACAAAACGATATGATTTTCACAGTTAAGAATTTCTGGGTTCAATCGATTAGCCAATGCTTACATTTCTCGAAGTTTTAAGATGGTTTTGGCAGCGGTATGAAGACAGTTCTCTGCTGATTCCTGCTACTCTTTGAGAGATTTCGGCTATTTTTGTTCATTATCTGGATACTGTGCGTCCGATTTACACCAACAGGGTTTAGTACTAACCATTCTACCCCCTTTTTTAGAATTTATCAAGTTTTCTTCTTTTTTCCTTCACTATTGCTTACCTCACTCATACATTTCCTTTCAGTAGATCGAAATGTTTGTCTGAGTCTACGTGGGGGCTCATGTGACAAAGTCTATTTTTAGTAATGGTGCAAAGCGCTATAATGCAGGACATACTCCAATGTAGTTTACAGCGACAAGATATTGGTAACGAAATATTTTAAGACAAACGTTAAGTAAGGGTTATTTTGAGGCAACGAGGGGATATGTGATTTATTCTCCGAGGGCGCAGCCCGAGGTAAATAAAACAACAAGATTCCCAGGAAGCGATTGTTCACGTTCCTCTACATTTTCAATAGAACGAAGTTCTTGCAGGCTTGTTAAAAGTTGTTGTAGTGGTAGGCTCCTGGGCCCAGTTCCTCAAAAGCCGATTAAAAATAAATCAAGCAGTTCATTTCTCTACTCCCAAATGCTGTTCAACGCAGATTTTCGGCAGAACTTTACACGAGAAGACGTCAATCTTGAAAAACAAAAATAAGCAAAAGAAGCTTTCACCAAAAAGTTGAAAACGTGAAACAAACGTTTACGCTAACCTTGGATTAAGTTAATCGGCTTTCGAGGAACCGGGCCCTGGTTATGGGTTCTCTTGGTAATTGCGGATTTTGAAACGGTTAACTATCTTATTCTTAGTACGTTGTAGTCAAACTTCGATTAAGAGGGGTGGCCCTTAACTACAAAAAGACAATGGTTGCTAAGGAAGCTTTTTAGTCAAAAGCCCTACAAAAAAAATGTATCGATGGTTCTTTCAAGTAACATTTTCAATGGAAATCTTACATCACCTCAATCAGAAGGCGAATGCGCAACTAGTCCCGGTCCTCTGTCGTGCGTTTCAGTGAAAAACGTGTAAAAACTTTCAAAAAACGAAAGGAGGCGGCGGTTTTTTCACCAGATAAGAACCGTCCCATCATTTATTTGTAAAATGTAGAATGGAATTTCTATTTGGACAAAAGATGAAACTGATACTGTTTGAAGTGTATCAAATGGAGGCCTGATCACGTCATAATTTCTTAAATCCATGCTACAGATTTAATGTCAGAATGTTCTCATACTGTTACGTTAATTAAAATTGTGAAAAACATAGTTAACTCCCTGAGTTTTTAGTCATTTTCTGTTTTGGTCACGTTTTTTACCAACTATGGTTGTGAGACGAACCAGATAAAGAAATGTTAAGTAGAACACACTTGGCAAAAATGGATAACTGCAGAGTTAAAGGTACTCGAGAAATGACTATTTGAAGGAGTCCTTAGCAACGGTTTGGTAGTTGAGAGCCACCCCTTTAATCCAATCTGTTATTTTTTGTAGAATATGACAAAGAAATCAGTCTACGTTTGAAATGAAATTTGGGACGATTATTGCAGTTAGATGCCCAAATAAAGCAGTTGCCAGAAAGCCTGAAAAAATCCAAGATTGAACGGGATTCGAACTTGCGCAACACTTGCTCTATACCACTGAACTCAGCTATCAAGCCAGCTTGCAGCTGGTAATAATAATAATAATAATAATAATAATGATGATGATGATGATGATGATAATAATAATAATAATTTATAAATAAAAATAAATAATACGAATAATATGAATAAAAATACATAAATAATTTATGTATTAAAAGCAACATTTATCAGCTTTGTTGTGCCCTAGGACCATGGTTTGGGCCCCGCCCTTCAGGAGTATACATAATAATAATAATAATAATAATAATAACAACAACAACAACAACAACAACAACAACAATAATAATAATAATAATAATAATAATAATAATCCTTAACAGTAAGGGTTTTTAAACATTTTACAGTAAAGATTAACGGTAAAAAACGACGTTTCGACCCTGAAATAAATATTATTGTATACTTAAAGAGAGAGAAACAATGGGGTAAAAATATGAAAAAGATATTGGAAAAACGTATAGCGTTAAAAACAATAGAAACATGCAAAAAGTCAGAGTGCAAAAATGGAGGCGTTTCCGCGACGAACACTTTTTAGCTCCAAAGGACCTTAGCAAGAATTTTAGTGCGCTAAAGAAATGCAAATACAAGTTTGACTACCTCGTTTATGGAATGTTTTTTGATTAATGAACTGAGACAAAGTCTCTATGTACAATCTGATTCAATTCGTGCTAAGGTTTTTAAATAGTTCCTGCATTTTTTTTTATTGTTATTAATGTCCCCTTTTTTACACTCTAACTTTCTGCATTTTTCTATTGTTTTAATAACACCACCTTTTCCCAATAGCTCTCATAATTTCTACATATATTTACCCCATAGTTTCTCTCTCTTTAAACATATGTTAATATTTTATTGTCATTCTTACTTGATAATGACCGAAGCACGGTCATTATCAAGCTGATGTGGTCGTGTACTTAACAATAACACTAAACTTCCAAACTAAAGGTGTGGGATATCGGCATCCTCAGGGAGAACGATAAAATATTTGCGCTATGGTGTTAAACGTTGGCGGTGCCACTATAAATTAGCATAGTGTAAAACTAGCCAGTAGGACGCATGAAAACTAATGACGTGATAAAATGTTCTAAAATCTGTGTGAAAAACAGTTCATAAAATAGCTGATTAAAATAGAAGATCGTTAAGTTCAGTGCATTCCTCACGGGAGTTCAGTCCCGGCTTGTATTTTCTGATGTAGTACGCTTCGTGTAGTCGCAGATTGACAGGGTCATTTTCACGCGTGATTACTTTGACTTCAATGTTATGGCTGTTGTTGCGATGGTGTGTTGTGAGATGTTTTTTTACCGACGAGTTGTCGTTGGTCAGGTGTTCTTTTGTTCGATCATGTAGGAATCGTGTCGTGCTTCCGATGTAATATTCGCCACAGGCTTTGCACGTGAGCTGATAGACGGTGTTTCTCTGTAGGCATAAATTAGTGTCTGCGATGGGGTAGTTTGGTCTGTTGCATTTCCTTTCTGTTGTGTTGTGTGAAAGGGCTTGTCTCAGAGTGTAGGACTTGTAGGCGATTCGTACTGAGATGTTTTCTCGCTTGAAAATTCCCGTGATTTTTCGGTTTAGTCGGTCTGAGATGAATGGGATTTTGAGGTAGTGCCACTCTTTTGTCTAATTTATGCCTACAGAGAAACACCGTCTATCAGCTCACGTGCAAAGCCTGTGGCGAATATTACATCGGAAGCACGACATGATTCCTACATGATCGAACAAAAGAACACCTGACCAACGACAACTCGTCGGTAAAAAAACATCTCACAACACACCATCGCAACAACAGCCATAACATTGAAGTCAAAGTAATCACGCGTGAAAATGACCCGGTCAATCTGCGACTACACGAAGCGTACTACATCAGAAAATACAAGCCGGGACTGAACTCCCGTGAGGAATGCACTGAACTTAACGATCTTCTATTTAAATCAGCTATTTTAATTGACTGAACTCCCGTGAGGAATGCACTGAACTTAACGATCTTCTATTTTAATCAGCTATTTTATGAACTGTTTTTCACACAGATTTTAGAACATTTTATCACGTCATTAGTTTTCATGCGTCCTACTGGCTAGTTTTACACTATGCTAATTTATAGTGGCACCTCCAACGTTTAAAACCATAGCGCAAATATTTTATCGTTCTCCCTGATGATGCCGTAGATCGGCGAAAGCTCGGAGTCAATAAAGAACCACAGTAGCACTTAAAGGCTTCAATTGATATATATCCCACATCACTACGACATGCTGCTAAAGGACACATTCAAACGTTTCCTAACTAAACATAATAAAACAATATAAAAATTCTACAGTAAAATTCTACATGACAATTTATATGACTTTAACTTGCCACTAGTTACGCTGAATTACGTCATCATTATAAGGAGCTTTCTGACTTTCATTTTTTGTGCATCCCACAATTCAAATATACGAAATAAAATATATTCTTAAAAAAATCAGAGAGGTCTCGTCAAATACGCGGAAAGATAATCTTAATATTTGGAAACCAACGATCTTATTATTTTGTGGCGTCATTTCGGGGAAAGAAGACCCTGTTTACCTTGACTCTAGACACCATGTTTGGGTGATTTGTTCTGATTTCAGTTAATTTGTAGTCTCGCCAATTAGTAGAGCACGAGTGCTCGGCTAAATATTATTACTATTATTACCTGTCTCTTGCCGAGTGGCTTGAAATATTTCCATAAAGGTGGGCAGAAGCAGGCCAAAACAGTACGATAACCCAGTCACGATTATTACTGATATGGTTCCAGCAAAGCACACTAACCATGACCAACAGCTGTCAGTACGATACTTGGGAGCGTTTTGACTTGAATTTTCCTCATTCCAGATTTCAACTTGTGTGTTACTCATGACACTCGAGAATGGACTGAACAAGGGATGCAGTCGATCTGTAAAGAAATGCCTTGACAAAAGCGAAGAAAAATGAACAAATTTTAATTATGTAAGCATATTACACTCCTTTGAATGTCAAGCTAGGAATAAAACCCTAAATGCATAAGAACTGTAGAGACCGTATCAAGCCCTAAGCGAGTGTGTGCAAGTTCTTTGAGTGCGAACGAAGTGCAGGGAAAACACGAGGTAGTCGAGTGTTTTCCCTACTTCTGGTCGTTCTTAAGTGCTCTACCCGCTTCTTAAGTGCTTTACAACAGAACAGAACTGATCACAGGCGAGGCTTCTTTACTCTTTTTATAATAAAGAATTTCTTAATTTCCTCAAGCCTTTGACTAAAATTTTCGGAAAACTTTATTTTACAAATCACACGAGTGGCGTCAGCCGGTGCATCTGCACTCTCATAACACGTATGTAACGCACACTAAAACAGACGCATCACAATTCTTGTTAGAATAGTTCAAAAGATTTTATCGGTTAAACACGACCAAAGCTGTCAAAATGTCAAGAATTAAGAGTTGGGAAACCATCAAAAGTAGGTTCGAATTAGAACAGTAAAATCCGGCTCAATTTTCGCTCATGAAAACCTGAACGTTATTGACATGACAACTGGGAAACAAGCTGCGTTCGTTGTGCTGTAGAGAGGAACCACAGTCGAATTTATGGAAAGACGATCCCCACAGAAAAGATCACAGGCGTGGGTTCTTTATTTCTTTTATAATAAAGATTTTTTTAAATTTCAACACGTATTCGGTTAAAAATTTCGGAAAACTTTATTGTCCAAATCCTACGGTACATCTGCAATCTCATAAAGCACGCGGTTTTAACCATTCAGAACGAGCGTTAAGCTCCGGTCAAACAGACGCTACATTTCACCCAACATCATGCAACATTGTTGGACCACCCTGTTGCGGTATATTGTGAAGTGTTGCGTGGATGTTGCGTTAACTTTGAATTGGGTCAAACTTTTCGGGCAACATGCAGCAACATTTCTATTGTTCTCTTGAATGTTGAATCTTGTTGCGTCTGTTTGACCACCATTCGCAACATTGTTGGATTGGTGCCTGTGCAAAACACGTTCAAATATTTGCAGAGGACAGCGATGACTTCTGTGAGAGTTCGGACAGTTCAACAAAGAAACGGAAATCTCTCCCCTCCACGCGTGCAATATCGTGTTACAATACTCCAAGAACTGCGAGGAAACATATGGAAGCCAAGAAGGAGCAGTTTCTTTCTACGTGCGTAGAGGTGTTGAAGCAGACAGTAACTATTGCTAAACCAGAACCGAAGAGTCAATGTTCCTTTGCAATGTCTCCATAGGCAGTTTCATTATCTTTTATGCCAACTGGACAATAAATGTTCCTCGATGAGCTGGATGGTAGGTAGTTGTGAAGGATCAACGATGTAATGGTTAGCAATTCCACAGTTTTTGGTTTCAGGTTCACACCCGTTCGCAGACACCGCCACCTGTTTGCACAAATTCCAAAAAGGTTTTCAGAAATTCTTCGTGCCCTACTGTGTCTGTTATAATAGGCTCTCTTTTCTGCACTAAGTCCTTGTTAAGGATAGAGCTTCATCAAATGCTTCAAGACAAACGCATCATTATCAACAAGAACATAAGGAACTTCTAATGACCAATGGGGGAGACATTTTCAATTGCAGTTGATAGGCCACATTTGTTCCAAACGTCACCATCAGAAACCCTACAAATTGTACCAATCTCAGCATACAAACACTCGTAATCTGTACCGGCCACAGCTATAAGCGCAATTGAATTGGTATGTTTATAGTTGTAAATATATGAGGCTGCACTGGCTGGTGCTTGCAAGCCACCGTGCAGTTATAGGTACATAAAATATTAATACATCAATTCTAACATAAAGAGAAAAGCAATGCACCAGAGCCGGACACGACAACCCCTAAAAAAACAAGCAGATGGAAAAAAGCGGGAAACTTGTACCCCCGACCGAGGCAGTTGTGCAACCCTCGGAGTTCTAGGGTATTCTACGTGAAAGACACCACTTACAATGCAAATGAACGCTATCATATACCGCCTAACGAAGGCATTAAACACTAATTCAGCTCGGTAGGACGAAAAACGAAACAGGACTTGTGAACGCCGCGAAGGCTGACTGTAGAATGCCTCACTCGCTAAACGAACGCCAAATACAACCACGATGGGTCTGTTGTTCTGCCGCTCACAACCAGGCCTCTGCTACGTGACGGCAAAATATCAGTTTATGCTGATCAGGATTAACCCTAATTACATATTTTGCCTCCACTACTCAACTGGACACTCAAGCTAGGTGATATATGGGTGCGTTAGCCAGCGAAGCCCTCCGTAGAACTAAAAGAAAGGGCTTGAGTGAAGGCGAAAGTGAATTTGAGACCTCTAATAAACTCTCCAAGGAGTCTCTGACATAAATATTAATGGCATTCACTGAGGCCCAACGGTCGTGTCGTAGAAGTTATCTGTCAGGGACTCCAGGATGAGGGGCTGATGTAGCTCCACCTGGTGAGTGAGTACTAAATTAAGCAATATCGGGAACAATACCATGGAAAGACTTCTTGAAAGAGTCGCTGTAAGTGGAATAGCTCATAGGCTAAAAAATTGAAACTGAACAAACGCGTACGACTGACAGAGGCAGAAGAAGGCCTAAAAATATACCCGTGTCGGAACAAAAAATAAAAAATAAACTTACAACGGGCTGCCATTCCTTAGCAGGTTAACTTACCGGTAGCACATTTCAATGAAAATGGAAATAAACTCATCATGAAAACCTGACATTCTTAGCCCTAATAAGGGACAACCGAAAAGCGAAGAAAACCTGAAACACCTAAAAACAAACATAACTTAATGATGCAATAGAAGTAGGTCGCACACATGAGCTCTTTCCGACAACTTCCTCCGAATATCTGCGTTAAGTGACTGCTTTCATGACAGGCGAGGCTGCAAGGCAAACATTTCCTGTCTTGGCTGCTACCTCAAAACGAGACGACTTCTTGATTGGAGAACAGATTCCGGCCAAATCGTGGAACCACTTGAAACTATAGTAAGCCCAAAGGATGGTTGAAACCGATTTGTATGAAACCAACAAATACTGAGTGGAAAAGGAACGGCATCAAAGACTTCCACGGCGAATGACTTCCATCCATTGAAAACACTGGAACAATGCAGAGATGCCCCCGGGTTCACTGCAGGCGAGAACTACCAATCAAGCTCTTCAGTCATGGAAACGACTTCTTGGGAAAACGGCAGAGATGTCGACCAGAACTGTGTCAGTAAAAACTGACTAAAGAAACGAAAAGGATAAAGCAACAAACGGCAAAATAATAATAATGACAGCGAAAAAAGAACGAAACGGTAAATGGATAAATGGACCGCAGCATGAACAATGGAAGACTCGGAAGAAAATCATGCAGAAAATAATAACAGACAGGGAACCTATAGATACAATAATCAATGCCTTAAGCAAATCCTGTGAAAGGATAATAGAAGGACACAAGTACTTACCTAAACACGAAAAACCCAACAAGGGTGACTATCAAGGACCTCTAGACCAATCTATCATCGCTCAAGGACAACAATACTAGACACAACAGACCCACTGAGGGTGAACAACAAGAGCCTGAATCCCGTGCTATAAACGCATAGGTCTTGAACATCAATACTTCATGTGTACCTGGATACAACAAACCCACCAAGGGTGATCATTATCAAGGGACTCCAGCCCATGCTATATATAAACGCATTGCTCGTGAACATCAATACTTCATGTGTACCTGAACACAACAAACCCATCAAGGGTGATTAACAAGGGCCTCCAGCACATGCTATAATGGCATTGCTCATGAAGATCAATACTTCATGTGTACCTGGACACAACAAACCCACCGAGGGTAATTATCAAGGGTCTTCAGCCCATGCTATAAACAAATTGTTCATGAACAAAAATATTTTATATGTACGTATGTACCTAGACACAGCAAAGCCACCTAGGGCGATTATAATGGGCCTCTAGCCTACTCTATAAACGCATTGGTCATGAACATCAATACTATAGAAATGTACGTAGACACAACTAGCCCACCAAGGGCGAATATCAAGGGCCATTCAGCCCATAGCCCATGTTATCAAAAACATCGTACATGAAGATGAATGCATATTGAGACATCGGAAACTCGTCAGGGGGTAACAATACTAAAAACTATAAAACGTATACACGGCTAAGCTAACGGCGTATGAATCAAAAACGACATTATCGTCAAAAACGCGAGGGCAACAAGGCCAAGCTATCGCTCAATATCAACGCACTAAACAAAAAATAATACAGCGATCGAGAATGACTAACAGAGACCCCTTGCCTGTGCAACCTAAACGAAAACTTACAACATAAAGCACAAACTAGAGGCTGTGCAGCTACAAATCAGAAAACCACCGAGGGTGAATGTCAAGGCCGTCTAGGCCATGCTCGTCGATACTCCGCGCGTACCTAAATAGAACAAACCCACCAAGGTCCACAGGAAAACTACCGTAAATAAACGAAAAACATAAATCATAACTTTAAAAACAACAAATAACGAGACATAACAAACTCGGCCCCTAGGCTGTGAAACTCAAACGAAATCATGCAGCAAAAAACGAAAGCTAGGGGGTAATGTACAATAACAAACTAGAACTCTGGAACTCAAAAAACATCGCAAACATTA
This sequence comes from Montipora capricornis, assembly GCF_036669925.1. Taxonomy (NCBI): domain Eukaryota; kingdom Metazoa; phylum Cnidaria; class Anthozoa; order Scleractinia; family Acroporidae; genus Montipora; species Montipora capricornis. The sequence continues at coordinate 18,122,379 of NC_090891.1, read as the reverse complement.
CTTCAGCAGCTAGCCTAGTAGGAAAACTGAGACCTATAGCGTTACCACCGAAAAAAAAAAAAAAGAGGAACTAGACCAAAATTAGTGATCTTGGCCAGGCTTTTGACGAAAAGACTTAGAACATCTGGAGAAAAAAACCTCAAAGGACAAAACGACTCTAGTGGAGACCAACGAAACATAGGCGCGCCAACAACAGGCGAAATTCCAAAGTGAAACCGGTTGCAGCAGACGCTCGGATGAAAACAACTATGGAGGTTAAACAGACAGGAGGGCATAAAAAGCTAATACCCAGGACCAGTCCAGAGCAAAGGCATTCACTCCGGAAGACCCAGGCTGATAAAACCTTGTAATAAACTTAAAGAGCTAGCGATGTAAAGTGACATGCAAATCTGTCACAGTCTGCGGACACCAAAGAACATCTACGGCAAAAATATATCAAAAATATCATCGTTCACTATGTATACAGTCATCAAAAACTGCGACGTTGCCGTTGACAACGGCAAGAATTACGCTGAACTTTCTTCTGCCACACGCAGAATTGGAGGCATCTAAGAAGATAATTTCCACAAAGGAAAACCGTCGATATGCACAAGATCTTGATTTCAAGAATAATTCAGTCAGGCACTTTGGGCGATAGCAAAACTTGTAAATTCCAATTAACGGCAAAATTTATGGCACGAAAGGAGCTTTTAGTCATGAAGCTGGATACAGATACGACTCAGCTAACAAGCAAAATAAGGTACAACGGACGAAAGCAAGTTAACAAACCCGGCGAACAGAGGTACGATCCGTGATAGATCGTCGGACAAGATTCTTTTCTCGGCTGCACAAAATACTGATGCGGACGGAAAAATCGATAACAATCCCAAGATACTTTAGATGATGATAACTTGAGTTGGGACCCAAAGGGATATCTATTCATTAGGAGCAAAGATCGAAGAACAGACAGTTTTTGCCTGAATTCTGCACAGTGACAGAGAGCGGAATAAATATAAACGTGGCAAAAAAACTTCAGCAAAACAATCAAGACAAAGAAAATCAAAAAGCGCGTATTAAACACGTGCGGACTACTGGAGTGCTGAGGTATTGATCTTGAAAGCAAAAGGTGAGGGAAGTTCACGCAATAGAAGCCTGAAACGAAAACTCAATGATGCAAATAAAATGAAACACACGCTATCGTTGGAAAACTGAAAGATCTACAAAGTCTCTCTGTAACTTTCACAGCAACAACGGTAAATCAAAAAAATTCATCACCATGTGCATATCGAGAGACAAAGGCCACTGATACTGCGATTTGATTACAGAGAGAAAAGGATACACGGCTCTCCAGTGGCCTGATTTAACACATGCAAAGCAAACGCCAGACCGGTCTAGTTTCTTCGATCAAACTTTCCTTGGATTTAACTAAATTGGTGCGCTCCAACGCAATAGCAGGATCTTCTACCACTTCTACAATTGATTTGCCGGCAGTAAATTGGTTTTCGTTGCTTAACTTTTTAAAGAATGGCGGTTCATTTCTCTTGAACTTTTCAATTCCTGTCAAAGTTCTCGGGGGAGACTGAATCGCTTGAACTTTTCAGCTCCAAAGTAGAAACGATAACACCAAACAGTGAGAGAAAACTCTCACTTCCTTTGGGGAACGAACTCCTTGACTTCGGCATCATCCATAAGGAGAACGAAAAAGGACTTGTGCACGCGGAGAAGGTTAACCGTAGAATGCCTCACTCGCTAAACGATCGCCAAATACAAACCACGATCACGTGGCACTCTAAGCTCCTGCCGCTCACAACCAGGCCTCTGCTACGTGACGGCAAAATATCAATTTATGCTAATCAGGATTATCACAAATTACATTTTGCCTCAGTATGTTTGAGAATCTCTTGAAAGACTTCATAGTACTAGTTCATTCGCATCATGTTACGATGTCACTAAAATATCCTCTTTCTCGTCTGGTTTTTCCTGTAATCCAGCTTCAAAATTTCAAACAAACAAAAGGCCGCCCATGTACCGCCGAATACATGCTATCGTTTGATGCTGGGGATAGGCGGCCATATTGCCATTCGACGTGGAAAGTTGAAAGTGTTGAGTTATGAAAGTAATGAATCACAGGTTTTTAACGTTGAGAATTCTGCATTCACACTCTGCGAATATGTCTAGTGACTCTCCGATCACATGACCATGGTCACGCTTGTCACGTCACAGAAAGGAGTCTGGGCAAGCATCGTGCCAGCGACTAAATCGACAAACCGTGCGGAAAAAAACCGAACATAGTTGCAACATGCTGTGTTTGTTTGGCCCCATTGGCGACCCGTTGCAACAACACCCAACAATGTTGCATGATGGATGTTGCGTGTTTATTTAACAATAGGGACTTTACGATTTACGACGCAGTCGTCAACGAGAACGCCTCGAAACAGCAATATCATTGGTTAAAAGAGAAAAAGTAATCGTGCTGCACGCGTGGCACGCATTTTAGCACAAATTCGTGCGGTTCTCTGCACAACAACGACGTGAAATCACCAAATTTCTGGTTTTGACGATAACGCGAGCATTTAAATATGAATCTTTCATTGTCTATTTTTACTCCCAAACCGCTCGTGCCAATTTATTACTAGGACACTTCACCCACATTGTACGACGCGAACGAGATGACCTAACGGCAAGAAACTTACGATAGTGCAAAGTTATATTTTGAGGTGACGTTTTCATCAACGTCGCCGTCGTAGATCGTAAAGTCCCTAATTATTCCATGAGCGCGCGTTGGATATGAGATGGTAAATAGCCAACGAGGCGCGTCGAGGTCGAAAAGAAAAAGAGCAGTGGAAAAAAGGTAGCACGAGAGTTTCAAGTCGTAGAGTCAAGTGACACAGACATTAAAAAGCTGGTCACAAATCCTGCCGTTAGAGAGAGCACAAAATAGTCAGCAAGATGTGCTCTCAACGTCTTTGAACGTGAAGAAACTCACGAGTATATTTTCAGTCCTACGCAAACTGAGC
>NC_090891.1:18096883-18106883 GCF_036669925.1 Montipora capricornis | reverse complement strand
TTTTAAACGGTCTCTTTTAGGGGTCAAAATTTGCTTAAGCCAAGCCTAGATTGGTCTCCTTTAGGGGTTAAATTCAAAATTTTCGACGAGCATCCCCGTCTGTTTCATATGGGAGTCCCCCCCCCCCCCGGGGTTGTTTTCATGTCGTAAATATTTTATTCTCGATCGACCGTCCGGGAAACTTCCTTCTGCTCTTTCTGAAAACTGTGTATCAATATTTATTTGCTTTTTCATCAATATTTGTTTTGCATAAAGCAAGCTAACAGAATCTGTACCTTGCTGAGTTCGCATTTGTTAGCGTTAATAGTATTTTCGGTCAGATGTTTCTGTTTTTTATGAAGGGTTTATTGTTTTGGTCTCCCATCCCAACACTAACCCCGCGAAACAGGGCTTGACTTCAGTGAAGTTTAGTATTACAAAGTTTTCGGATGCTCATAGGGCACACTTGTGGTGAAAAGAAGTTGTGAGGGAACTTGAAAATTATCGACATGTCAGCCCAGAAGCCAATGTTTCTCGCTTCTCTGTTATTTGTTATTCTTCAGAGACTGGAATGCTGTATTTCAATACCACACAATTCAGTGCCTTCTGATTTTCTGTAGCACGTACCACAGGCAAGCCAGTGTATGCTTCACAGAAGCATCTAGTTTATTTATGCTCAATGTAAATATACTGTTTTTATTACTGGGTTGCCTATGCCTATGGCAAACCCGTCGGAAAATGGGTAGATTATTTTTTTTTTACTGGGTTGCCTATGGCAAACCAGTCGAGGTCTTCGTTTAGTTTGTTTGTTTTCTTTTTTTTCTTTTTTTTAGTTTTTTTTTTTTTTTTTTTCCGTGTCGGTAAATGTCTTGCCTGTCACTCCCCTGGTAAGTGGTGTCTTTGTGCATAGAGCCTTCTATGCGTATGTTCTTAGGATCGAGAGGGTAGTGGAACTGCGTAGATTTCTCTGGTGGACACAGTAGAATCATTAACTTAGCCTGCAATGGCGTCAAAAGTCATGTAACGCGAATGGCGTTTTAGTGGATCCTTAAACAAAATATACCCTTATGGAGCTCAATAATGGAAAGTCAGTTGGATAAACTAGGCATGAATCTCAAAAGCGACGAGTACTGGACTTCGACAACAATCTATCGCCCGTCGAGACGAAATCAAAGTGAGCTCTATTTACCTGAAGTGCATGGTAATTTGACACGATTGAGTTTCTTGTCTTCACGCACGCAATGAAATAGGAAGAGGTTTTCGCCTCTAAGAGCAAATATGTTGTTAGTTTCAATAATTTTTTCGCTGGAAAAGGATTCTGTGGTATTTTCTGCCTTTGTGAATTATAATATCATGTTGTGTATTGAATTTTCGAGCTTAAGGTTGAAATGTGATATGGGAGAAGTTTTTTAGTATTGCTCTGTAAGCAGGAAGGGTTCACAGGCCTGTTGGAAGCGTGCTTGAGTTTCAACAAAATGAGCCCCAAAATCAGTGAAAACTTGTGACGCAGATGAATAATAAAGTAGCTGCTATTTCCAAAATGATGGAATTACCTGGTGATAAATAACGTCGTACGCGTCTTGGAGGATCATGACTAAAACACCACACGAGTACATACGGGTAACATACGAGTAACATACGGAACATACGGATACATACGAATACATACGACTGACATACGACTAACATACAAGTAACATACGGATACATACGACTAACATACGGATACATACGAATACATACGAGTAATACGAATGTTTTTCTCATAAAGGAAGCTCTAGTTATAAGCCTTGCAAGCATTTTTCAAGTCAGCAAACACGTACCCGGCTCAGTTTGAGGGGGGGGGGGGGGGGGTGGGGTGGTGTTGATAGACCCTCCAAGGCTTTCGTTAAATTTAGTCACAGTAAAATAAATTCACATGGAGTGCAAAACCCTTAAGGCGGCGAAAGACGAGATACAAAAACCCTCAACTTGTGGCGCAACATCGTTTCGTTGCAAGTTTTGGTCGATGTTTCGCGTTTTTCACTTTGCGTGATCAACTTGACCCGCAAAAAAAACATTTGTTGCGAGTTGAAGAAATGCAGGGCGCTGGGTGGTTGATTTGCTAGTACAAGAGCACATTTGTTGCGCGACAAGTTGTGAGCTTGATGAAAAACAAGCAACAAAGCCAAAATTTGTTGCTCAGAGTAGGTTCGCGCTCTACTTTTCGCAACAACTTTCTTCAACCCGCAAAAAATGTTTTTGTTGCGCGACAAGTTGATCATGCAAGGCGAAAAACGGGAGAAATCGACCCAAACTTGCAACGAAATAATGTTGCGCGCCAAGTTGAGGGTTTTTGTATCTCGTATTTCGCTGCCTTTAGCTTGCGCAACAAGATGACAATATATTTTGGATGTTGCTCTCGTAGATGATTATGACTGTCAGGCCAGTTTACATTTAAGACACGTAAGGAAGTCAGAGCAGGTCTGTCATAATCTTTTACCCCATTTAAGCTTTCTGGCTTGATTTTGCACTGATTTATCATAGGCAACTTAAGCTGAAATAGTGAAATCAAGATGGCGGATCTGATGACGTCATACGACATCAGCGACATCCAAAATATATTGTCATCTTGTAGCGCAAGCAAAGGGTCCATGTGAATTTATTTTACTGTGACTAAATTTAACGAAAGCCTTGGGGGGTTGATCAACATTCCCTCCCTCCCCCCTCAAACTGAGCCGGGTACGTGTTTGCTGACGTGAAAAATGCCTGCAAGGCTTATAATTACAGCTTCCTTTATGAGAAAAACATTCGTATTACTCGTATGTATTCGTATGTATCCGTATGTCAGTCGTATGTATCCGTATGTTACTCGTATGTTACCCGTATGTACTCGTGTGGTGTTTTAGTCATGATCGTCTTGGAGAGTAAATTTTGACTTTGCATAAATAAGAGTTGGGCGATTGTGATCTTTGTTTTGACTTCGCTCATTTCATTGTCAAACTTTATAACACTTGACTGAAAAAGAAACTTACAAAAACCCGGTATCTTGCCATCATTTGACACAGATGCTTCACTGTTTGGCAAGTAAACATGCCGCGGTAACTTAATCACGGCGCCCGCTGAATTCCGGCCATGTCACTTTCGATTTTGCAATTTACTTGAACGTTGCAAAAATCTCCCAAAATGTTTGTCGCTGATCGTAACTTTTTATATTCTATATTCACGGTTCAAAATTAATGTTGTTTTCATGTCGTAAATATTTTATTCTCGATCGACCGTTCGGGAAACTTCCTTCTGCTCTTTCTGAAAACTGTGTATCAATAGTTATTTGCTTTTTCATCAATATTTGTTTTGCATAAAGCAAGCTAGCAAGATCTGTACCTTGCTGAGTTCGCATTTGTTAGAGTTAATAGTATTTTCGGTCCGATGCTTCTGTTTTATGAGGGAAATGTTGTCTTGGTCTCCCATCCAAACACTAACCCCGCCCGGCAGGGCTTAACTTCAGTGAATTTTAGTATTAGAAAGCTGTCAGATGCTCAGAGGGCACACTTGTGGTAAACAGAAGTTGTGGGGGAACTTGAAAATTATCAACATGTCAGCCCAGAAGCCAATGTTTCTCGCTTCTCCTTTATTTGTTGTTCTTCAGAGACTGGAATGCTGTATTTCAGTACCACACAATTCAGTGCCTTCTGATTTTCTGTAGCACGTACCACAGGCAACCCAGTGTATGCTTCACAGAAGCATCTCGTTTTTTATTTTCCGTGTCGGTAAAAGTCTTGCCTGTCTCTCCCCTACTAAGTGGTGTCTTTATGCATAGAGCCTTCTGCGCGTATTGTCTTAGGATCGAGAGGGTAGTGGGAAATGCGTAGATTTCTCTGGTGGACACAGTAGAATGATCAACGTAACCGGCAATGGCGTCGAAAGTCATGTAACGCGAATGGCGTTTTAGTGGATTTTTAAGCAAAATATACCCTTATAGCGCTTAATAATGGAAAGTCAATTGGATACTGAACAAGAAAGGCTCTGAAAAAAAAAATCTGGAATCTTAAAAGCGACGAGTAATGGACTTCGACAACAGTCTGTCGCCCGTCGAGCCGTAATCAACTGTGAGATGTAGTTCTAATATTGTAGGAGTGTGGTGTTTTGTACGACGCTGAAATCAAATGGAAAATTCTCTAGTAACTTATGGGTTTAGCAAAACAGAGACTTGGATCTGTACTCAATTCTGCACAGTCTTCTGCTAACAATTGGAAATTTCACAAATTCCTGTTAGTCAAAAATTATTTGAAAGAAAGCTTGTTGCCCATTTTTTGCTTGATAATTCAAGTAAAGGGTTTTTCAGTGAAGGGTTTGATGCTAAACACTCGTGGGAAATTTATTTACCGTGTTGCGTTTTTGACACGGAGTGTAATTTGACACGATTGATTTTCTTGTCTTCACGCACGTATTAAATGAAATAGGAAGGGTTTTTTGCCTCTTATAGCACATATGTTGTTTGTTTCAAAAAGCATTTCGCTGGAAAATGGTGGCTTTTATGAATTCATCATGTGTAATATGTGAGCTTAACTGGATAGTTTTTATGGCAATAGTAAAGCATTTTCGTGTCAAAATATAAGGTAAGCGACTCCTTTCTGTTTCTGTTGTGTTAACTTAATTGAATATACCATGGCTCATAAGTTTGTATTTGTCATCTGATGTAAACTTGATTTCCACACTCAAAATTACCTCCAGAACCAACTTTTTGCGTAAAATAAGCTTTTAGAATGATTTTCGTTTCTTCTCTGGTGATACTAGACGATTCGGGAACATTTTGTGAAAAAAGATTTATAACGGGTCACACGCGCAACTTGCCCGATTATGCAAATAACATCCACTTCGCCTTTTGACATCGCATTGAAAGAAACTCGTAAAATATTCGCAGACCGGTCGCTTTCTCTGAAATTTGAAAGGATGATTGCTAACAAATATAGAAAGATTTTCACAATAACTAAAAATTCCTGTGTTAAGCATTAGAATTCGACGAAGAGGTAATGCGACTAAATTTGTCTCGTGCGGTGCTATTTTTATGATTTGACTGTTGTGCAAATTTTGACAGATACATGTAATATTAAATTATGAAAAAAATATCTAGGTAAAGGTACACCTTATTTAACGTCGGAAGTTCCTTTACTCTCTAGAGAGTATGCTCCCAGGAAGCCGACGGATAGATCGTTAAAAAATCTTTATTTTTAGCTGTTATTTGAACATAAAAGATGCAACACTTGACGAGAAATAATAATTTTGCTATTACTGTGTATTTTTCCCGGGAATCGCGTTGAAAATGAGTTAAGAAATTTGCATACGTGCGTTGAAATGTGATACACGAGAAAGGAGTTTTATTTCTCTGACAAATGATTTTGTCATTGTAGTGCAAGATGAAATTTATTTGGGAAGCCAACAATATTCTTTTAACTTCCTGGTTAATCCAATTTTATTGCTGCGACTTGCTAGTGCGAAGATTGTGTACGTGAAACTCGCGCTTCTTGCGAATTTTGAGTGTCATGAAATTACATAATTTGCGTGACAATATATCCCTTTTTTAATACTCTGACCCAAATACATTCAGACAGTAACAAACTTCATATTTACTTAACCATTTCTTCGCTTTTGTGCTTGTCAGCATTGTGATTTGCAGTAATTCGCAAGTCTGTTTTTGTATCTCATAGATGTTTAGATTTTCAATTACGAAAAGTAGCTACTTTTCGGGGGAGAGAAACGACCGCCGGAAATACGTCTGCGTTCCGAGGCTACCACTCAACCTCTCGATTGTGTAAATAGTTCACCCTGAAGTCAAAATAGATACGTTTCTCAGGAACCCGACAAAGAAGGCTTCCTGACCCGACGGAAGAAATCTAAATATTCAGTTAAATATTACAACAAAATTAACTAACGACGGAAGTTTCTTCGCTAAAACGTACGTTGTCCTACTCTGAAACATTCTTTCCCGTAGTTCATTCAGTTGACACAGGGTGATTACGTGCACCTTTACGGTTGCCTAGCATGTGATCAATTTCTTCCCTTTGACAAAACGTTAGAGGCTGCAAAAATGTTGGTGTTTTTAAGATCTTTCAATGAGAATTCGATTCATAGTTATATATAAACACTGTTATTTTTTTTCTTCATCTGTCTCTTGGCTTGCCTTTTTCTGGTGCAAACGCAAAGGCAAACAATGTTTTGACCTGGCATCAGATTAGACCGTCACATTATGAAGCGGAAACAACACCTTTAGTCCTTTCTTGTATGTGCAATAAACGTTTGCTTAGTCCAACTGCTAGACATGCTGGAAAACGTCCGTCTGAGCAATTTGCAGTTAGTTTTTTGCCGACTATTTATTTAAAGAAGAAACGAGTGAATTTTACTCAAGAGCGTGTTTTGTTATCTTTAAACTGAATTTATTACGAAAGCTTAAAAGACGAAAAGACCTTAAAATGGGACAGGACATTACACAATAATTAAACGCGTGAGCCAAAGGGCCTCTGCTAGCGCGACATGTGGGTGACCCCTCAAATGGTCTTAATGACGCCCCACTTGAAAAAAATAACTGGAACGCTGCAGTTCTTTGTGTAACGCGTACCACAGACATCCAGGAGCTTCCACTATTGGCAGCCAGCTCCTAGATGAGACTGCTCCCATGGCTAGCAAATCCTGGCAACGCAGCCATGAGCCCCCACGCAGAAGGGAGGAAGGGCACCTGTCACACTAATATAACATATACAGTATAAACAAGGGTGGGTAGGGCGGGAACAACCTGCACAGGCTTACCAACGCTAGCTCAATGCATGCACTGGCACAGGTGCACCAAAAAGCACAGTAAAATGCAAGGGAACGCCGACCCCTGATGGATGCATTAGTGCCAGTGCCTCACAAAACACTTCTGGGCACGAAGGAACGTTGACATAGCGAATGCACTGGCGCGTGCGTATAACAATTCCCCAGACCCTCAAGGGGACACAGACGTTCTTTGTTGTCAACTACGTTAAATAACATTTAACTTATTTATTTTATTTTTTTTTTATTTATTACATTTGCCATTTTACAATAAATTTACATTTAATAATTAAAGTTAAGATAAGAAATATGGCGAGGAAACCTAAAAGAAACCAAGGAGGCTTATACGAGGTTAGGTTTCCTCACAAATCAGAAATAATTAAATACACAAATATAGCGGAGCAAAGCGTTCAGTTAGGTGTAACACAGGAGTAGGAACGAAGACTAAGAAATGAATTAATAGCTGTTGATTAAGAACTCTTCCAGCTTGTGTATAAAGGACAGTAGAGTTGGGGTTTTTTTAATTTCATGACTAAGGGAATTGAAAAATTTAGGGCCTTGAAAAGAGATAGAAAACTGCCTTATGTTAGTCCTGCAAAGAGGTAGCCGAAAAAAGGAAGCGTGTCTTGTGTTGTAACTATGAATACTATTATTAACAGAGAAAAAAGAGTCAAATTTAGGAGGGAGCCGATTACCAGTACTAAAAGAGTACACAAATTTACCTAGTTGTAACAAGTAGATACTGGTTATTCTGAGAAGTTTAAATTCTTTAAAAATTGGATCTGTGTGAGCATCACAATGGGACCTGCTTACTATCCGTATCGCCCGTTTTTGTAATATTGTTAACCTTTTCAGGTTACTTTTGTAAGTGGATCCCCAAACTAAATTACAATAATAAAGATACGGAAGAACCATAGAATTATATAAAGTACGTAACGAGGTTTTAGAAAGGAAATAACTGGATCTATAAATTATACCAATAGATTTAGATATTTTATGCGCAACAAGCGATATATGGGACTTTCAGGAAAGACAATCATTCAGTACAACACCAAGGAAGAGGGTCTCTGAGACTTGGGTTAACGCTTTCCCGTTAATGGAAATGTCAAAATCATAGCAGAGTCTTTTTTGTCGAGGTCTAAACACCATAAACTTAGTTTTGGTTATATTAAGGGAAAGTTTATTTGCAGCAAACCAGGCTGAGAGCTTATTGAGTTCATTGTTTAAGATATTGTTCAAAGTAACCGGGTCCTTTTCAGAAATAAATAAGTTGGTACCATCAGCAAATAAAATGGATTCTAGGCGAGAAGCGTCACAAAGGTCATTGACGTATATGATGAAAAGTAGGGGGCCAAGAATTGAACCTTGTGGGACACCACAGCGTATTACCTCAGGGAGCGATCTATGGCCGTTATATTCTACAAATTGTGATCTTTGAAAAAAAATAGCTTTTGACCCAATCCAACGCTAGGCCTCGGATCCCATAGTGTTGTAACTTGTCAAAAAGAATGTTATGATTCACGGTATCAAATGCTTTACACAAATCAATAAATACTCCTGCTGCAAATTCTTTGCGATCAAGGGCGAAAGAAATTTTGTCATACAAATCAACTAAAGCAAGGGAAGTTGAGTGGTTTCTCCTGAAGCCATATTGATTATCATAAAGAATATTAAATTTGTTTAAATACAAAAGAATTCGATTGTAAATAATCCTGTCTAGGAATTTTGAGAAGCAAGGTAAAACGGAAATGGGCATTTAGTTTGATCTCCAGATTTAAAAATGGGGACAACACGTGCAATTTTCATTTCCCTTGGAACGACTCCGTGAGCGATCGATAAGTTAATGATATGGGTTAATGGTGTAGCTATGCAGTGAATAGATTGTTTGATGGTGGACATAGAAATGTTATCATGTCCACCAGCTTTACCTGGTTTGAATGAGCTGGCAATGTTGATAATTTCTTCTTCTGTAGCTGAGTTAAAGAAGATAGATTGGGGAAAATTTCTTGAGAGATAGTCAGTATGCGAAGATGTCACAGTGGAAAATATTCGCATTGCTAGGTTGGGTCCAATGTTAGTGAAGTATTGACAGAATTTATTAGCAATTACTGTACCATGGGATCACAATTTTCCTGGCCATCTATCTTGAAAGTCGAGTTTAATTTGAAGTTTACTTTTGTTCTGTTTATAACCTCATTCAGTAGTCTCCAGGCGGCTTTCACATTAGACTTTGGATTCCTCTAATTTCTTGTCATAGTAGAGACGTTTTGCGACTCTTAGGCTGTGGATATATAAGCTTATTTTTGTATCTTTTGTAGTCAGCACCTCACTATGGTTAGATGTGTTAGAAAGATATTGCTTGTATAACTTATTTTTCTTTTTGATCGATTTGAGTAATCCTAAAGATATCCAAGGCTTGCTTAAGCGACGATCAGATCGTTTTATGTTTTTGTAAGGAAAACAATTGTCATAAATTTCCGTATACTTATTTACAAAGCTGCTGTAGCATTATTGTGGATCAGCATAACCATTCAAGTGGGACCAGTTAATATTTTGCAAGTTCTCCAGAAATTTATCCATATTAGCCGAGCTCTTATCGCGTACAAAGACCGCTTCACTACAAGATTTCATAGTTTCATTATCCGAATTCGGGCAAATAGAGAAGACAGGAAGATGATCAGAAATGTCCGAGAGTAGTAATCCGGCTCTGAGATAATTATGAGTAAGGTGATTTGTGAAAATATTATCAACTAAAGTTGCTGAGTGTGAAGTTATTCTCGAGGGAAGTGTAATTAATGGAAAAAACGTACACGAGTAAAGGCCATCCATGAATTCTCCGGTGGCCAGGTGATTACCATGATTCAGTAGGTTTAAATTGAAATCACCCATTAAATAACATAATTTGTTTTCTCTGGAGAGTTTTTCTACTATTTCAAAATGTTTAGACACGAACGCATCAACATTCGTGTTCGGCGGTCCATAAATAACTCGGCCAACAATAATATTTTTCTCGTTTGACCTAATTCAATAAACAATGATTCCATGACATCCGCGTCACTTCCAGATAAGTCGTCACGCACTTTAAAGTCACAATTATTTGACAAGTACAATCCCACACCTCCACCGGATCTATCGGGTCTATTTTTATGAATAAATTCATGTCAACATCATGAGAATCGTTCTGTAAGCAGGTTTCGGAAATACCTATAACGGTGAAATTTATTTCTAAATT
>NC_090891.1:18081883-18089383 GCF_036669925.1 Montipora capricornis | reverse complement strand
TAGATGAACATGTGCAGGCATACCTTCCTGATCAGAGTCAAGACCCTGAGTTACACGAGCTTGTAAAAACCTACCAAAAGCACAGTCATTCAAAGACGTGCAGAAAATACAAAAACATTAAATGTAGGTTTAATTTTGGGCACCTTTTTACAAACAAGACTATTGTGGCTGAACCTCTTTCTGATGATTTAAATCCAGAAGAAAAGACAAGTACCATAGACAGACAAAAAGAAATCCTTAGACTAGTTAAAGAAAAAATAGACGAAGTGTTAAATCCCAGTAAGGCAAACTATAATCCTACATTAACAGAAGCTGATATTTTCAAATCTGTAAACATAACTGAAGAGCAATATTATTGGGCTTTATCCATTTCACCTGACTCAGACTATGAGCTGCACCTTAAAAGACCAACAAACAGCTGTTTTATTAATAATTATTTTATTGCTGGTATTAAGGGTTTTAGAGCGAACGTTGACTTACAACCTGTATTTAACCACTACAAGTGCATAACTTATGTGTGCTCATATTTTACCAAGGATGAGACTGAATGCTCACAGGCAATTATGAATGCTGCAAAGGAAGCCAAGAAAGAAAACTTGAGTGTCAGGGATAGCTTAAAAAGAATTGGTGCTGCTTTCCTCTCTACCAGAGAAGTCAGTTCACAAGAATGTGTTTACAGATGCATGCCTGAATTATGGTTACGAAAAATATTCCCTGCAACAGTTTTTGTAAGCACTGACCTACCAGAAAAAAGGGTACGCATTGCAAAATCACCAGAAGAACTTGATGAACTGGATAATGAAAGTACTGATATCTTTAAATCAAATATTATTGATCGATACACTTTAAGACCACAGTGTATTCCTTCTGTAGATAGGCTATGTCTGGCAGAGTTTGCTGCATACTATTATAAAGAATACAAAAAGGACTGCCAAGAAACAGCTGATGCTCAACCTGAGGTTTTAACTGACGATGTCATTGAATTACATCACAATTGTGATCCTGATACATCACCTCCAGACAAAATAAGATTAATGAACACGCATGAAGTTATGAAGTGTAGAAAAGTAAAAGCTGTTGTAAGATATCACAAGCCAAACAAAGCAAAAGAACCTGAACTGTATTTTCATCATCTCCTGATGCTTTACTACCCATGGAGAGATGAAACAAGTCTTTTAGGAAGTGATCAAACACATGCTTCTAAATTCTATGAGCATGAAGTACAAGCTGTAGTGGAACGAAACAGAGAGAATTTTGAGCCTGATGCTGATGCTGTTACAGAAGCACTTGATTTTCTTCGAAATAACCAGGGCAATATCATCCACTCCAGCTATGATTCTATGAATGACCAGGAAAATGCAGATTTACAAGCTGAAGAGCAAGATGATTCAGCACCAAACGAGTCATTTAATGAACAATTACCTACACATCTTGTTTCATCATCAGAAACTGAGAATCATTCAAACCTTGGAATGATAACATACAACCAGCCAACAGAAATTAGTGATGATAAACTACGGGAGTGTGTTAGATCATTGAACAAAAAACAGCGCTATGCTTATGATATAATTCTCACCTGGTGTAGAAGTAAAATGAAAAACATGAATAGTCGAAAACCTGAAGAAGTAAAACCAATACATTTATTTATAACTGGTGGAGCAGGTGCTGGTAAAAGTGACTTGATCCAAACAATCTACCACACTGTCACAAAGACCTTTAGACATCCTCCGATGAATCCTGAATTACCTAAAGTTCTTTTAATGGCACCTACTGGAGTTGCTGCTATTAACATAGATGGGACAACAATAAACACTGCCTTGGCAATTCCCAAAGAAACAGGTGATAATTTATCTGCAATGTCTGACCAAAAGAAAACGCAGATGAGAATGTTACTAGCTGACCTCAAGTTGATCATAATAGATGAAATCTCTATGGTTGCTAACAATACTTTGCTTCATGTCCACCAAAGACTAAAAGAAATTGTTGGCACATCAAATGTTCACCTGTTTGCAGGCATTAGCATTCTTGCTATTGGTGACATGTATCAACTACCACCAATACGCAGGAAACCTGTTTTTGCAAATTACAAAAATGATGTGTTTAACTTGTGCCACCCATGGCACCTATTCACAATGATAGAACTTGTTGATATCATGAGGCAAAAGGATGACCAACCATTTGCTGAACTTCTGAATAGGTTCCGTACAGCAACTCAAACTGAAGAAGATATAAAGTGCATCCAATCTAGATCTATTGATCCATCAGATGTTAATTACCCATCAGATGCTCTTCACATCTGGGCTGAAAATAATCCGGTCAATCGACACAATGAAATGAAATTGCACCAAATACCTGCACAGTTGTTTAACCTTAAAGCCACAGATCAGTACCCTCCTAATGTATCACAGCAAGATATTAACAGAATTTTAGCTAGACCCAGGTCTGAAACTGGTGGACTTGATGCTAATATCTGTATAAAGGAATCTGCTAGAGTTATGTTAACCAACAACATTGATATTGCAGATAGACTTATAAATGGTCAACTAGGAACTGTTGTTAAAATTGAAGTAAACCAAAATAACAAAAAACCCACCATTATCTATGTAAAATTTGATGATGCCAAAGCTGGCAACAATTTAATTCAAAAGAGTACTAGCAGTTTTGTGCGACAAAACAGAGTTGTACCCATAGAACCTGTCCTAGCAAAAATTAAAATACATCCAAATAAACCTTCTTCTCCAGAAATACAGAGAATGCAATTCCCTTTAACATTGGCTTACGCTGTTAGCATTCACAAAGTACAGGGATTGTCACTTAACAGTCTCGTCATTAGTTTTGAGTTGGTCAAACAGAGATCATTCAATTATGGGCAGGTATATGTTGCACTGAGCCGAGCAACCTCTTTAAATGGTATTCACATTCTAGGAAAAATTAACAGCAAACATGTGAAAGCAGATCCTCGGGTACATAAAGAATATGAAAGACTGCGAGAAATCTCAAAAACCATGGGAACTAGTGAAAAATATAAGGATAATTCAATGCTCACTATATGTCTATTAAACAGACGATCACTAAAAAAACATAGTGTAGATATCAAGTATGATGCAAACATAAAGAACAGTGATCTAATTGCACTGACAGAAACACAAATTGTACCTCATAGCAATGATACTGACATAAAATCTCATCTACTACCATTTACTCTCTACAGACAAGATCATCCTACTGATAGATTTTTAAGTTTAGCACTGTGTATCAGAAGATCAATAGAAACTAAGGAACATGAATACTTTCCACAAGTAAATGCAATGAAATTTGTAATAATTTTGAATGCATCTACAACTATGTGTCCCAATTTTACAGTTCTTTTTCTTTACCGAAAGAACAACTCAAATATAATAGAGTATGTAAGTCATCTACGAAATATCCTTGGCACTTATCCAATCGACATCATTCTTGGTGATTTCAATATCAACTACTTAAATGATGATAGCATAAGACCGCTAAAATCTTTAATGACCTCTCTAGGTTATTCACAGTTTGTACAAAGTCCAACTTTTGTCTCATCAGGAAACATACTTGACCAAATTTACCTAAAAACAACAAAATTTGACATCATAGAGAATACTGTAATTAGTGTCTACTACTCTGACCATGATGCTGTTAAAATATCCATAAAATATAACAACGATATTTAAATATTTATCTTTATTTAAACTGGCATGCAAAGCATATAATATTTATTTATAGCAATAACTGTAAATATAAAATTTTCAAATGTGTCTTGGCAGGAATCATGATGCTGTTAGCTATAACTAAAATGATATTATGAAACTTTCATGCAAGGATCTTTTACGATGAAAATGAAAGAACTCTTCTAGAGATTTTGAAAAAAGGTGTCACAAAGACCTGGAAAAGAGATCACAAGTCCAGCTAGAACAAAACTGGAAATTCATAAAATCCTAATCTAGCTACCACAGTGTCCTCAAAAGCAGACAAATTGGTGCACCACCTTGACAAGTTTCATCAGTTTCATCTTAAATATTATAAACATTTATCTATAATATTATTATTGTTATTATATGGCATCATTTGACTTAAGCAAACCAAATTAAATCTAAGGCTCTCCAACCTGTGGAGAGAAAACCATGTTACACAATAATTAATTGTTTTGGAATATATAAGCAGAGATTTTGATAATCATCTGCCAATCAATTTCAAATTACCAAGAAAATTTTTTTTCTAGAAGTTGGTAAATTCTATCAATTCCTTTGTCAAAAAGGATCATGTTTATATGCCACAAGAACTTCCAAACTTGCCCAAGAACCTGAGGAGACAATCTTTTTTTCTAAGCTAAAACTTCCCATAACAAGAATGGGAGACTTCAGAGGTCTGTTGACAAGCATTTTACAAGGCACCACCATATGGTGCCTCACCCCCTGCCTGTGCCCTGCACCAGGAGTAGGTAAGTTTACATAATTATTACTTTGTATCTTTCATCTTACTCAGATATTCCCAGGCAGGACTCTTAATAACTATAAACGACAGGCATGCTTCTCATATGACGTACCAGTTCAGACCACCATTAAAGGAGAACTGAAGGCCAAAAGCAACAACTTTTCCAACATTTTTTTCCTTGGAAATTAGCCTAACATAAGTAAAGTTAAGTTTGTGGAGTTACTTCTTCTCGTTTCCTGTTTTTTGCGACAAAGTTACGTTCGAAGTTGGGCTTTTCCCACTTTTTTGGCCTTTTCAGTGCGGGCTCAAAAACTAAGTCAGCTAAGTCAGCTGCTTGCTGTGAGGTATGATACAGGGAACAGAGATTTCATAATCAACAGAAACAAAGTAAACACAAGTGCTGCTGTGGATATTTTCTTCGTTGCTTTGCTGTTTCTTCGTGGACTCAATATTCACAACAAACATCAGTCTAAACAGTGCTTCTCACATGTTTTCCCCATATCATACATCATAAGCTGCAAAAATGACCACTAACTCCTCCACTCTGAGCCGCAATGCTAATAGCCCAAAATTGGAATAATTTTTTTTTTTTTAGGTGGAAGAGCGACAGATATGCCAGGAAAAAAGTTGAAAACTTAATTGTGTATGGTCTTAAGTGTAAACAAAAAATGCTTCTTTTTTTGCCTTCAGTTCCCCTTTAAAAAAATAATAAAATAAAATAAAAGTAATAATAATTATTACTATTGTAAAAACAATAAAAGAAATCTTTCTAAAGCCCACCTTATTGACAATAAGGAATACTTATTCATAAAAATAAAATCTGGAGCCTTGTTATTAAATATCTTTTTCTCTTTTAGGGAGTTAGGATGAAAATTCCATCAACGACATGTAGTTATCAGAGGATCATAGATAACACTCTTACCAAAGGAATTCTGATTTCTTTTTTCTTGGTTTGCACGTAACATGCTGAAAAATACATCTTTCAAAAGTCCCCCAGTTGTTGATATGAAAATATCTTTTCACTCTTTTCATGGTCCCATTACTTGCATATTTTGTCTGTTATGTAAATTCCTTTAAAACCAAAAACACTTGGGCTAAACCCACATTCATCTTCCGTAAAAGTTAAAAGTCCTAAAAGTTTTCTCGTTTCCTTTTTTCTGCAGAAGTACAATGTACATCCAACAAGAGAACAACTCTTAGGCTGTTAAGTAAAAACTGAAGTGAAGTTATGATCCTCGCAGTTATGAAAACGATTATAGCAATTGTGTAGAAAAGCCTGAAAATTTCAGGACTTCAACAGGGTCTCAACACATGACCTTGCGATACCAGTGTGACGCTCTAACCAACTGAGCCATGAAGCCACTGTCTTTGGAAGCTGGTCATTTGTGGATTCAAGTGTTCCCGTGATGAATGAAGCAATGAAAGAAATGATAAATGAGCATTACTGATCATGTAAATGCTCGGCATCTATGGTCAGAAACACAGATGGGCTCCTGCTATGATCTACGATTCCAAAAAATTTACATGTATATCAAGAGACTGCAAAAGTATCTTACAAACACCTTAAATCAGAAGCAGTGAACCGTTACACTGACAGTACCTTGATAAACTCTGACAGAAGAATGGAAGTTTGCCCAAACATGACCAAGCAACTGTACAGAACATTGATCTTCGATCAGGCCAAGAGGAAGCCTACGAGTAACAAACAAAATTGTGCCCTCCAAAACCACAGAGATTGCCATATGACAGAATAAAGTCCAAACTCCAAACGCGTTAAAAGAATTTATTCCATATTACACCCACGGAAGACTTAACTCCTCGACGAAATTCAAGCTTGAACGGTTTACAATACACTTCTGAGACGATTCCACACAATCGTGCTTCAGACCGTCCTAATTATTAACTTTACCGCGGTCCTATTACAGTTGTTGGATATTACAAACTTGTCACGCAACAATTCCTTTCACGTTTTCTAAACGAAAGGAAAAATATGGCTAGTATAATGGTTCGAATAACACACAAATGGTTCTCTGAAAACTGACTTACAAAACCCGCTTGAACCTCTTCAGATACGGTAAAACTGTGAAGTCCGCCAAATAACAAAACAACATGGCAGGCAAACTCTCACATGGTCATCGAGCCGCCCGAAATTAGATACTAAGGACACAAGCTAAACCGCTGATCAAACTCTAATTTTATGATAATGGCCT
This sequence comes from Montipora capricornis, assembly GCF_036669925.1. Classification (NCBI taxonomy): domain Eukaryota; kingdom Metazoa; phylum Cnidaria; class Anthozoa; order Scleractinia; family Acroporidae; genus Montipora; species Montipora capricornis. The sequence continues at coordinate 18,082,715 of NC_090891.1, read as the reverse complement.
TTCTCCGCCAAAATCCACTCACTTCCAGCCTAACCAAGCTTTAAACTCAAAAAAATTGTAATTACTTCAAGCTTACCTGTATAGAAGAAATAACTACATATGTTGTACAACGTCTAAAATCTAATGCGTCCTCCTGTATCCTAAATTAAACTCTCAACAATTAAGAAACCTAAATTCATCGTTTTTTAGTTCCACTGGGACATTCCATTTATAATCCGACCCCCCCCTATGGATGAGGTCCATCAGAATTCCACCGGTAGGAATCTTTTTCAAAGGCACCGAGAAAAAAGTGAAGGGGTAGGAAAGGTTTTTTCAAAGGGTTCCGACAAAAATCCAACCAGTAGGAGATCTAATCATCCATAGGGGGGGTTCGGCTTATAAATGGAATGTCCCACTGCACCACACAGCCGGCTTAGATAATCGAGCGGCCCTGAGAATGAATGAAAAATATGCTGCATTCGCATTCAATCCCCTGGCCTCCTTCTTCCACTGTAGGAGTTGCCAGGAGTACCTATTGCATTCTTAACCCTTTAACTCCCAATAGTGCCACTTATAGATTTTACTCTGTCTAACGCCAGACGATTTTACTCGTCAGTGGGGAACCCCACGGGGCTGAAAAGGTTGACAACAGCTAGATTCACTCAAAAACTATGGCCCCATTAACAACCCCACCAGGCTGAAAGGGTAAAACTTTTTTTTTCTTCGGATTGCCACACCCACCATTACTCTGAGAAAATCCACTATCACCCAACTGAGTGTCCCAGTGTTTCCCTTCAAATACAGCGAAAGAGCAATTGGCAAGTCGTCATCGTTCCAACCATTCAATGTGGCA
>NC_090891.1:18064383-18076883 GCF_036669925.1 Montipora capricornis | reverse complement strand
ATATGCAAGCTTGATCTTGACGGACTTTTGCCAATACTCTCGGGATTAGGCTAAATGGAGAAAAAGCGTAATAGAAACAATCACTCCATGAGAACGAAAAAGCGTCTGTGGCCACAGCTCCATGGTCAGAATGCCAAGAAACATATTGGTTACACTTGGCATTCAAACGGGTTGCAAAAAGGTCTATTCTCGGATTGTCAAGGAGCCATGTGGTAGCCCATTGGTATACAGTTGGGTATAGGCTCCACTCGGTCCTGTCATTAAAATTCCGGGAATAATAGTCCGCGTGTATTTTTTTTTTTCTGGTCAGGAATAGGCACAGCAGTAACGAAAATATCTCGTGTAAGGCACCAAAACCAAATTTCTCTTGCCAGGGCATTAAGCATGGGCGAGCCCATGCCATCCATTTTATTGATATAGGCTACCACAGTTGTGTTATCTCCCCTTCAAACAAACCCGTGCGTTGTGACGGGCAAAGCATTTCAAGGCCAGAAAAACCTCGAGTAATTCCAAATAATTGATATGGTACGTGGCTTCTTTGGGAGACCAATGGCCCCCAGTATGGTGTTCACCATGTCGTATGCCCCATCCCAGGCTACTAGCGTCCGATTCTATGGTATGAGAAAAGGAAGGCGTTCTAAAAGACTTGCCGTTATAGGCTTTGATATTCTCAATAATCCAATCCAAATCCGACCACACAGGGTCGGTAATGCTAACGAACTCCTCATAAGAAGCACCTGAAGAAACATGAGTTGATTTGCATGCCTCCGCAGATCGATAAAATAATCGTAAATACCGAACAGCCGGGAAAGCGGCAACGAAAAGCCCGGTTACCTCGGCTACCTGGCGAATGGAAGCTCTACTCAAATTACGCAAAGTCGTACACGCGTCAATTATTTTGGTGACCTTACCCTCAGAAAGAGAAAAAGTCATATGGAGCGAGTCTATATTAAAGCTTAGGCAAGAAATTTCTCTGGTAGGTTGTAGACAAGACTTTTCATGTTTTATTGTAAATCCAAAGAATTCAAGTAAATTAATGACCTTCCGAACACTTTGAGTACATTCACTTTGGGAAGGAGCAACTAACAAGGTATCGTCAACATTGTAGGACCCCTTAACGCCATTCATGCGTAAACAGGAATACGCTGGTTTTAACACCTTAGTGAAAGGCTATACCCGAAAGGCATGCAAACAAACTCCAGTAACTGATCGCGCCACATGAATCGCAAGTATTTGCAGTCATTAACGTTTATAGGGATGCTAAAGTAAGCGTCCTTGAGATCAATAGACACCACGTTATCGCCTTCGTTAATTAGCTGAACAGCGAAACCTATTGTCTCCATTTTAAACTTCTTTTTGCAAACGTGACGATTTAAGGGGTTTAAATTTATAACTGGTCTCATGTCGCCTGTTTTCTTGGGGACTAGAAAAATATTGGACAGAAACTCCCCTTGAGTGTGGAGAGTCTGAGTAACTGCTCCTTTTCCTAGCAGTTTAGAAACTTCATGGTCGATAGCCAAGGCCTGTGCGGCTGTAAAATTAGGAGCCGTTGGCCAGGACACTTGGTGTGGGGCCGTCTCAAATTCGAGACGATAGCCCTGAACACATTGTAGAACCCAAGGATCACGGGTTATTTGACACCAGTTATCAAAATGAATGGCAATTTGTCCAACGGAACTCACTTTAATCAATTTTTGACCTTCAATTCCTGGTGGGACCTGGTCGTGGTTGATGATCTCGATTTCCCTTGGCGGTACCGACCGCGGCGGTACGAGCCGGAACGACCCCGTAAAAAGGAATCGCCAGGAAATCTATTGTCATCCTGGTTTGCGACGGTCAGACCTGTTGCCTGAATTGGTCTTCTTGGAAACCATCTTGGACGTGCGTCGACTTGCTTGGATAGAACATCGCCAAACAATACTTCGTCAGTGGTAGCGAAGAAGAGCACAGAGACCGGAAATTCTTGCTCAGCTCTGGTTTGTATGGCCATTTTGGAATAAGGTGTATGTGGTCACTGTAAAATGACCACAGAGTAGTCCGCTTACCTGAGCTTTGTTGCACGAAAAAGGAAGAGGACGAATCCGGCGAGCAGTGGTATTATATACTGGTATCTGATTTACATAACAATAAACTTCGAAGAGTGGTCTGCTGCGCATGCGCGATAAGGAATCGCATAATGACGTCATAATGCGGAGTAGGGATGAGGAAAATTCCCTGTGAGTCATCACGATCTGTATCCGGCGTTGGAATTGTCTTGTGCGCTCAAAGAAGATGTAAATGTTGTTGACGAGCCTGGAGAAGCTTGCTATGAAAACTCCATCGCTTGTTAACTTAGTTGCAATCGCTCCAGGTGCATAAGGGCATGATTCTTTAGGATCACAGGGGGATTTTCGGGAGTTGACTTCATTTGCAACTTGTGCGTTTATACGACTGCACGACAACTTGAGCATAGTGTGTTCAATCAGAAATAACAAAATAAAACATAAAGAAGGAAACTAAACAAAAGTAACACGCGTATTTTCCAACATCAACCAAGATGGCGGCGCTTCACCGGTGAGCTGCTGTAACGCTTCGTGACTGTGTCCGATTTCATTGCCTACTTTGTGTGCGGGATATAATTCTGAATTGGCAAAGACGAGAGATCACAATAATTAAAAACGGCGACATGCAAAACAGATGAAGAACTGTCCTGAGAACGATTTGCATTTACATGGGATAAAGTCCAAGGGCATCTGCAGTGACCAGCTACGTGTACCATACGGCTTAATATCTAATCGCAGTCTCCTTTGTTCAAGTCTCAACCTGGATTTTTACACTTTCTTTGCATCTATATCTACATCGACAACATCCCTTTTTGACTTATGGCTATCACGGTTTAAGCTTAGGTGGCCTCATACACCGTAAACCCTTTTAGAGACATCACTTGCAAGCCGACCATTTCTGATGGAGAGAACAGAACGGCCACAACACCAGGGACTCCACCCCCTACTTATTTCGAATGGAGTCGAAATATTTGACTTTGATTCATTTGATTTACATTCCAGAAATGCAACATACTCCGTCTTCCGCACTCCATCAGGCCTCCTTTATTTTTGGATAGCTCTATAATTAAAGTCATTGTTTTGCTTGATTAACAATAGAAGACTAACATGTTAAGCCGTTGTACCGTGACCAAGTTGGCATCCTCTTTTAACCGTGCCAAGAGCCGAAGCTTCTTGCATTGCAGGAAATCGGTTGCATTCTGTAGAAAGTAGGAATCTTTCCCCGTGGAAAGTGAATATTCTCAGATAAATAGACAAGACATGCAAAGAGCTCCTTGTGAGCATACCACGCCACAAGATTTCTGAACTTTAGCTCAGTTTTCCGACAAGAATGGAGTCTATCACATGAGTGGACGGGGTGCTTGAAAAGCTCCAAGTACCGAATCCGAAATCACTATGTCCTTCGAACAGGGAGAACAATTTTAGTAAAGGTATCTACTTTAAAACATGGATTGCTCGGAGAGATGTATTCCTGCCAACCGATTATGCATAGGTTATCAATGCATCAGTTTCATGCTGTGGTAGATGCCCAATAGTGACAGGTATGCGTGAATATGCTCGGAGAGATATATTCCTGCCAAGATTTTACATAGGTTATCAATGCATCAGTTTCGTGGTGTGGTAGATGCCCAATAGTGCCAGGTATGCGTTACACAGGGGCTTTTGGCATGGGTAAGGAACCCGCTTGGCAATAAACGTGAAATGTAAAGAATTCTGTCTTTTTTTTTTTGCAACAGCTATTTTGGCTCAGTACTGCAGTTACAAAAGCTTCGTTTAGGTTTATGGTTGGTCATGGAAAATGACGTATGAAGGAAAAAACCGCTGACAGGGCAAAGCAGTATTAAACTTGCTCAATCATGATACCGCTGATCTCTAAAATTTGCAAGCGATTGTGTCGGTTTATCAGGCAATATGAGAGTTTTGGCAGCATTGACCTAAAACCATTCTCTATTCATGGTCTTAAGACGAAGTCGTTGTCAAGAGAAAAAAAATACAGGTAGAGAATCTTGTCTTAATTTGTTAGACTTGCGCTATAACCTTGATTTTGGAGATTTGTAGATTTGGGTACCACCAGCAGGGTTTTCTGTCCTGAGCAGGCGCATTAGGTTTGAAGATCGTAATTTTTTTAAGTAAACGAAGGGGATCACGTTCTCAGAGAAACGTTCCCTCGTACGGAACAGCTGTCGAGAACGAGTCTGGAGACAAGAATTTTGTGCATGTGCTTGGGACCAAAATCTTTGTTATTCGACTATAACTACAAATACAACTTCATCTCGTCTGCGCTCAGTACAGCAACGCTAAAACTCTCAAACAGCAAGGTCAAAGCAAGGACGACGACGACCGCGGCGAAAATGACTGAAAGGCGGCCGTGTGCACGCCTTCCACGCGCACGTGCGTTTTACATTTTGGGACATTTCCTTGTCGTTTTTGTCCTGACAACGACGTAAAAGAACCAAATTTGAGGCTATGTGGAGGACGTGAGCGCCCAACGATTAACTTGATTGACCTTCTTCCAACTGATTGGCTTCATGGCTCAGTTGGTAGAGCATTCCAACGGCATCGCAAATGTCATGGGTTCAAATCCCGTTGAAACCACGTGAAATTTTCAGGTGTCTACAAAAAGACAGTTGCTTAAGGACGTTCGCGCTAATTGTTTCTGCGCATCCTTTCTGCGCACGCAAATCCACATGCCACACCATGCCACGTCATGCATCGAGCGCGCGCGCTAAGTACTCAAATGAACAATGATAGGGCAGATGGCCATTGTTATAGCTTTGATTGGATTTAACGATCTTGGACGTTCGGTGACCCCTACTTTTCTTTTCAGCAACAGATTTCATTTACAATTATCTCCACATTGTCCAAAAATGAACAAAAAATCAATGTGGGAAGTTAAAAAAAATTGAAGATTTCTGTCCACGGGACATAGAATCCTGCCATTTTGCGGCTGCAAGGCGCGTGAAACTATTGTCGTTAAATGCGAACTCGTTCTTTGAGGAACCTCACCAGCTGACTAAATTCGCTTAAAAGGTCCATTTAAACCATATTTGGCAGAGAACATTTCCCTTCAAAGCGCTAATTGCAATATTTTGGGACTTGCAGCTACTGTGGTCTTCTTCGCCAAGGAAGCCCGATTTACTCAGATTTTGGTGTTCTTCTGGGCATGTTATTTCCAAAATGAAGTCGGTGACCCCCCATTTTTTTTACATTTCTGACGTCGCTGGCTCATGATCTTTCAACGGTAAAATTTTCAGAAAAAAATCAATGTTAGAAAAATTTTGCGCGAACGTCCTTAAATTGTCTAGTTAACTGCGAGGATCACTTCAGCCTACCTTTCGTCTGTAAACCGCACTTGAAATATATACAATAGTTGGAACCTTACAGCAACACACACACTATCAATTTTATTCCTGAAATGTTAATACGCATTTCCGGTTGTCGTCGTCTTTGCCTAAGCTAAGCTAAGGGATCACTACTACTTTAGGCGGTCGGGGGGATGGGGGAGTGGGGGAATCAACGAACTTTGAAAACCAACAAGAGCATTATGGAAGCTAGAAACCGGCCTTCGAAGCACCTCTGCCCCATCTCCACGGTAGTTGCTGAAAACCTACTGAGTTTTTAGCTATCTGCACTTGCGTTTTTGAATGCTCTTTTCTATTCCTACAGTTTTTTTAATTTTACGCTCTTTGTGGTTGTCTTTCCATGTGATTTAATTGTGGGACAAAAATCCTCTGGATCCACTTTCTTTCTCCAAGACATAGCGCCATTTTGCTGCCAGTTTAGGAGTCGCCGTCATTATTTTTTCTGTTTCGTAATCTTGAATACTCAGCAATGAACCCAGTCTTTTGGTTTGTTAAATCCGTCCGAAATTGAATCCACATTCGATTGCCAGTTGAGACAAATTCACGGGACGCACCCTGTGGCCCTGACCCGCAGACTCGCTCTATTAAAGGCGAGGTACTGTTGCTTCCGTCACGAATTATGACATAATCGTATCCACAGAGCTTTTCATTCTCTAAATCAAACTCCTTGAATCGCAGGCGAATGATATTTCCTGCGCGAGCGGTTAGCAACCACTGGCAGTGGAGATTTGGCTCATAGCTACGGTTGACATAATTTGGATGAGAGAAGAACTGCCTTTTACTGCTTGAAGCATGGAGTTGAGCTCCGCATTCTAAAAAAAGGAACAAGAGAAAGGTGAGACGTTTACTCTTGTGATGCATTTACATAGTTTTCACCCTTCCACGTTAGAATACTCTTAAGGACGGTGCCTACTATTGTTATTTTGCATACGTTCTGCACATCTTGAGATACTCGGATTTCCTATGATTTTCCTTATGAATACAGGGATATTTTTGCGCGGTTCAAAACTATGCGGAGAAAGCAGAATTTAGCAAGTGCTCTTGGTACCCAAAAAGAAAATTGGGGGTAACCATGCATTTTTCAGAGATAATGAAGCTTCAATTTGGAAAAGAACAGCATACATTGCTTTGTATTTTAAAGCTTTTTACAAATATTATTGATTAATTATCTTCGAAAAATGCGTGGTTACTCCCAATTTTCTTTTTGGATTCCAATAACACTCGTTAAGATCTGCTTTTCCCGCATATTCAGTAAACGGCGCAAAAATACTTTTGAATTAGTAGGCACCGTCCTTGAATGATGAAAATACGAAAAAACCTTGCGTTTCAGCAGCTTTTCCGCCCGAAAAACATTTCAAACCTAAATCCAAAAACACAAGGCCTCAATCTTGATCGTTTTGCCAACGTGAACATGGACTGTCATGTTTCAGAAAATGGAATTTTTGACGTTCAGTCAGAAATTGCTATTCTGACGGCACGATGTAGAGGCTCGGGTATTGTCTAGAGACTTTGGGGACTATTTAAAGGTTTTAGTGGGAAATATTAATCATTCTACGTCAGTCAGTCTTAGGTTCACTTGCTTTCATTTTACATCATATATTTTATGGTTTACTCTGTTTACCTCTTCCCCGAGGTCTGGTGCCACAGCATTAGATGGCGAATACGTTTCCACAGATTTTTTGGCCACATCTAAAGGGTGGTCTTTTAGTGGTTTTTCGTATCTGGCGTGGCACACCTATTTCGCTTTTCATGCCTATTATGTCTACGTCTATCGTTGTAAAGACTGTATAATAATGTGTATATGTAGTTTGCTCTAGATGACTAACTGACTCATCCTAAATAAACTATTTCACATTGTATGTCTCGGTTTTAGTGTGGGCAGAATTTATTTTGCTATAAGGCATAACCAAAAAAGCTCTCAATGCAAATTACTTCCGTAAAGCGAACTGCAAAGGTTCGGCTCAGCTGATAACCCTATAAGTACAGGCGCGTAGCGTGGTCATTTTTTCAAGTACGCACAAGTACATATGATCTAGAAACCTAAGCAAACTGAGCGAAAAAAATTGCGTTCTTTATTTCTTGTCGAAATATTAATAGTTGTGTGAATACAAGCAAAGAACAAAGCGTCTTGCCCTTTTTTTAGCAAACTTGGTGCAAACAAAACATTGTTTTGGTTGTGCTAGCGTGACTGGGATTGTCAAGAACGTTCTCGGAACCTCGCTCCTTTGTCACGAACGTTCTTGGAACGTCGCTCCTTTGTAAGCTCGCCTTTTTGTTGCACGCTGGCCAAACAACACTGCATTGTTAGTGCAAAAAGAAAGGTACAATGCAAAACTTAGAACATGGTATAGCTTTTGTTTTAGTTTTTAGAATTTAATCAAAGTGGTGCTTTCATCACGAAATCTTGGTTGCGTACAAGTAAAATGTTAAGGATAGAAACAATTGCTAAAAATTTCAAATTTTCTGGTCACTTCAAGTACGCACGTGCGTATATGCGTATAGGACGCTACGCGCCTGAACTACCGCTGGATGTAAGATTCAAAAAGTCCACTTTCATAAATGGTGACCACCCATACATCCTAAGTTTGTATTTACGTTGATTAGATCTACTGCCCTCATTTTACGGTAAAGATTAAGGGTAAAAACAACGTTTCGATCGTGCTTCGGTCATTCTCAATTAAGAGTATGAGAATAAAATGTTAACATAGTATGAAAGCTATTGGAAAAAAGGGGCGTTAAAACAATAGAAACATGCAGAGACTATTTAAAAACCTTAGCACGAATAGAATCAGACTGTACATTGAGACTTGGTCTCAGTTGATTAATAAAAAAACATTTCATAAGCGAGGCAGTCAAACTTGTTTTTGCATTTCATTAACACTCTAAAGTTCTTGCTAAGTTCCTTTATTGTTTAATTTGTCTTTCTTTAAATATATGTTAATATTTCATTCTCATACTTATTTGATAATGACCGAAGCGCGATCGAAACGTCGGTTTTTACCGTTAATCTTTACCGTAAAATGTTTTCAAAAACCCTCACTGTTAAGTGGCCTCATTTTGAAACAAATGTTCTTTTGAAATTTGCACGAGGCTAGAAAGGCTCACTAGCATTAAAGAAAAAGAAAAATTTTTTTGGCCGCTATTATGAAAGAGGTCTATGGAGGACAATTACTACTTAGCTACAAAGCGTAACAGAGTGAAAGTCGCCACTGTCGAGCACAAATCCAATCGCTGATTACATTAGTGTTTTTCGCCCGAGGTGTAACCCGCATCGTTCAACAACTCCTGTTGTAGGTTCACTCAAACAAATTAATGTATCTCTTAATTTTTTAAGTCTTTAACTCCCAATGGTCACTTAAGAGTTTTTACTGTGTCCATAGTTCATATAGATATAGATAGACTGATTTTGAAATTTTTTAAACGTCAAAAGCAAGATCAATGACATCTCGCTTCATGTTAACTTGACAGTGACCATACTCAATCTCGACCCCAGAGCTCTTCTCTTGACTGAGGGAGAGAAGAGCTCTGGGGAACCCTGAAACAAGGTGTCTTCTCATTGGTTTTCGTGAAGAACAATCGAAAGCGTCTCTAATTGGTGCATTCACGTTAGCACGAGGAGTGAGCAGGCGCCGTAAGATTTAAATAACAAATTTTTGGCTATAAGAGCCCTACTGCGCATGTTCTCCTACATAGAGTTTCCCAGAGCCTTGGGTTGATCCGAGTCTGTGGTGACGAGAATGTGACCCTACTCAGTCTTTTGTCGTCGGTTCACGACTGAGTTTTAATAAATTAATCGAAACTCTTGGTTGGCTGTCTTTGGGAAAAGGGTGTGGTTTGTGCATGGTCAGGGCCAAAACAGCTAACAAAAACATAAAACAAAGACACTTGTCGAGTTTCATAACCATCTGCAAATATCATGTATGCTCTGTCTAACGCCAAACGATTTTACTTGTCAATGGGGGGCCCGTCGGGCCTTAAAGAGATGATTATTAAGCTCGGAAAATAATGATAATGAAGTCTAATGGAAATACAGAAGCGTCCTACTTCAGAGGCCAGGCGCCTTAGCCCCTTCCATTCTAACAATATTTAGTAGTGACTGACCTGCCCTATACTGTGCTTTGAAGCCCTTGAAGTTGGCCCTTTTATTCGATCGGAATTTGACTGCCATTTTATGACCTCTTGATCTCAACAATCGGGGCCGCTGTTTACCACAGTACCGCCCCAGACTGTTCGCGGCTTGTGTGCTTGAACCGGCAAACACCTCAACAAAGTCAGAAGTACAGTTCTCTTCGTCCTCGATATACATGTCCTAAAAGATTGTGAAAGATGACAGTACTTGAGTCTCGAAGAAACGGTTCAGGTCTGTGCAATGTTTCGTGCGGGAGATATTCGAAGAAATGTTTTACTCAAATTTATAAGGCTTTGTATGGAGACGCCGTGTTTGTTTCCCTCTGAGGGACACAAATATTGCGGCCGGAAGGAAACAAAAGCATATGTCATCGAGTTTTGCTATAAAAAGCATGTAGTAGTCCTACATACAGTACAATACAATACAATACAATACAATACAATACATACTTAATTGACCGCTCCCCATAGGGGCTTTTGAGGGCCAATGAAACACAACGAAACGACGGAACAGAATAACAACAACTGTAAAGAATCCCAACTGGCCGGAGGCAAACCAGTTTGCTTTTTACAAGTGCAGCTGGGAAGTTGAACCAGGGACTACCAGGAACAAACTCAACGAGTGGTCAGAACGGGTCTTGAACCCGGGATCCCCGGATCTCAAGGCAAGAAAAGATAAGTCTTAAGCTGTTCTATTAACTAGCTTAACTGAAATATCAAAAGGATTGAAAATTCATTATTTTTTATTTTGATGACGTCACGTGAAATGCGATAAAAGCCTCTCCCTGATCCTGAGCCTCTAACCGCGCGACACTAGAAATGAGAACTTAAAATAGCTTTGCGGAACTAAAAATAGATTTAAAAAAACTATGATGGGGCATGGGGATCCACTTTTTTACCTCATCCTCCCTAGACAAAATAGTGTGCTCAATCGACATGGCGGATATACAGACTTGCCAAGAGTGAGGTTTGACTAAGCGAAAGGAACAGCAAAAAACCACAAGCTTTTTACCTGAAAAGTAAGCTCAATATGACTTCCTTGCGTAACGACAATCTTCCATGTACAGTCTCTTCCCGATTGGTACGATCCGGGATAGTTTGGCGAGGTGATCTCACCTGTCAGATCTGTTAGGGTGGCACCGCATCGATTCACTGGAACAAAGACACCAATATTCAACATGAAACAACAGATAAGAGCCCTTACCAGGGAAAAGGAACCACCGATGTGTTCCGGTGTCTAAATCTAAGGTTATTTAACATTTATTCCATGAGCGCGGGTTGGACATGAGACTCATGGCTCATGAATTATCAATTAGTTTTGAAGTAATGTTTAAAAAACGAGCAGCAGTGTTTTATCGGGGTTTAAAAACACGAGGCAAAGCGGGGTCTTTTTAGACCCCGGCGATAAAACACGAGCTGCGCGTTTCTCGAACGACTTAAAAAACCAGAAAACCAAGCTATGCCTTATTAGTATTCTTTATATAGAGAATACTAACGAGGAGTGTTTCATCCGGCTTATGCTTATGGACGTGACGTTTTATCGGTGTTTTGATAGGCTGTTTGATAGTCTCAGGAATTATGAATGAATTTTGAAAGGGAAGATATCTGTTTACAAACATTACTTTTGTTATTCAAATGTGTCAACCACAGAAACAAAAGAGCCTTTGTTTCGACAGCCGATGAGGCTCTGGCTGGCACAATGATGACAATAGGTAACGTCAACGATATCTTCGCTATTGATGATACAAATTAGCCAATCAGCGAGAGAGAAATTGTTCAGTTACTGTAAAAAAAAATTACCGCTATGGGACGCATCTGGGTAAGTCCATCACTTCTGTTGTATATTCTGGTTTGGGAACTAATCTCTAGAACTTTTGCAAAGCGAATGTCTTGACGCAAATAACACTTCTTACCCTCTTTGCACCTGTGCTTGTCCTTTTGTAATACGGATCCTTCTCTGCAAGAACAGATGTAGCTGCCAACGGTATTGGCACATTTTTCCTGGCATCCACCATTATTTGTCTGGCATTCGTCCTGATCTTTAATAAAAAGGAAGAAGGAAATAAGAAATGAAATAAAATATGAACATATTAAAGAATTTTAAAGAGCTGCTCTGTAATTATTCACTATCATTCTCTTCGTGTCGCTTGGGATATGGCTGTGAATACAATGGATGCGCCACGGTCAGGTGGTGGTGACAACTGCATAACATTGCATTAGGTTGGCCAGGTGAAGATGCTGTGTGTATATAAAATCCCTCGACGGTCATTAATAACTAACCCTTCTGGAACGAGCGTCAAGGCTTAAATAGTGCAGATTAGTACTTAACACTACAAACGATACTACTTGGGGTGTATGGAATGACCGGTTTTTGTCTCCTTGTTTGGCCCTGAAGTTGCAAGTTGTGTTATGTAAAAAAAATAAAAATAAATTAAAGTTTTGTTATGTATTTGTCATAAAGTGGCACATACAACCCTTGGGACATAAGACCTTGACGTAATTGTTGTGTTAGAAGTTGTGACGTCACGTTACCACATGACGCCGATTTAAACAGGGGTGTATTTTCCAAACAGTATTCAGTCTTGTGCATTAGGCCACTTTCAAAAATACCATGATACTCTTTGTTCGCCTTCCAAAACTTTGCATAAGCATTGTTTCCACTTACTCTTGTGAATTACGGTGTTCCCAAGAGAAAATATACTGACAATGCTTATGCACAATTTTGGAGGGCAAACAAAGAGTGTTACGGTATTTTTTAAAGTGGCTTTTATCCAGTATCTATGGTAGTTTCGAGTTCAATTTGAGTTTTCCAAGTGTAGTTGTCAAATACTTTCAAATGGTGTCAGAGTATAAGACAAAATATTAAAGAGTTAGGTATATTCTTGGAACGTCATTCTACACTGGCATGGGCCGGGTAGCATTTAGCCGTGGGTACAACATAATTCCGCATCGAAACCTTGTCTTGAGT
>NC_090891.1:18049383-18054383 GCF_036669925.1 Montipora capricornis | reverse complement strand
GATGAGAGAGGGTCCAGGGAGGACTGAATGTTAAAAGGAGGTTCGGTTGACAGGAGCTGACGACAGGGATCAAGTTGCACTGAATTAAATGCTGTTAAATACATCCGAGTGATAATACTTTCGCATGGGAAATGTTCTAAGCTCTATTGAAGTAGAGACAATAATATTATGCGTAAGTAAACAACCTTGAAATTAGCATTTATTACTAAAAATAAATGATCACATATACTGGTAATAAATTATTTTCTAATGTTTTGCAGCTAAAAGCCTGCCTAATGGTCCTAATAGTACCAATTTTGTCTGTTGCCTAGGAATTATGTATACTTTTTTATCAACTTGTAATAATCATAATAACAACAACTTTATTTAAGTGTCAATGTATTTAGCACTAGAGAACTAATTGGGGAAACTAACGAAATTAAACCAAATCAAATATGTTTTTTGTGGATGTGGTAAAACCGGAGTACCCGGAGAAAAACCTTTCGCAATAGAAAAGAGAACCAACAAACTCAACCCACATATGACGCTGAGTTTGGGAATTGAATCCAGACCACATTGGTGGGAGGCGAGTGCTCTTACCACTGCACAACCCCTGCTCCCTGACTGACTGGATCAAATCTGTATATTTGCACCCAGCAGTCAATTTACTCTGTAACTGTTGAACTTCAAAGTTAAATTTAACTTAAAATGAATCCAACCTCAATAATTATTGTTTGATTCCCAATAATTTCCTTTGTATTTTAAACCTACTGATGATAAATAATGATGTTAGCGGACAAATCTTGATCAAAATGTAGCTACATGCAGGATGAAGTCATTTAAGTTGCCTGAATTTCACATAAATATTAATGTGTTTACATATTTTTAGAAAATATATATCATTGGACACCTTGTTCTTACATCTTGACACTAGCAAAACTGAGGAACTATATCACTGTTTTTGCACAGCTTCTTGCACTGGTCGTTGATATCCTTAACGGTAACTAATTGCATATCCAAAAACCATGTCTTCCATCACAATATTTCAAAATCTGCTGAGGTTTTGCTTCACTATTCATCATTGTTGACAGTTGTTTGATATATTCACTGTTTTATTCAGTTAACAAATGATACAAAATACCATTAATATTTTTAATGTGAATTTTAACAGTGATTGATCACAATTAAATTATTATTCATGGTCTTCATCTTCAGTTTGTTGGTTTGAGCACATTATTCAAAGTAATAAGATAAATGACTAATTTTGTTGTTCTAAGAGTTATCAGAATTTTATTATTATTGCCAATAGCAGGCACACTGTATTTTGCGTGTGAATATCATTGCACATTCTAAATTATAAAGTAATTAGGATAGTACACGCACTCCCATTAATATTGGTCAATAGCTGTGTTTAGATGAGAGTATGTAAACACAGCTGTGACATCACACAAATTTTGATTGGTTATGTGTTGTCAGACGCACGTTTTGATTGGCTGGTTGGAAATATGGGCGTGTATGTTTTGCAAACCCTTGACTGTGTCTCAGGTTTGCATAACTGTTGAGAATTCTCCCAATTCCGCTTGGCATTTAGATGAGGCTATGTAAACATGGAAAATGTCCTCTATTGCTCAAATAACACAACAAAATATAACTTTTTGATCGGTTGCGTTATCTCAAGAGAAGCACTTCCAGAAGGCAGTTTTCTATTAAGCAATGGTCATTGAAGCAGATTCAACCAAGCACCTGTTGGGTGCATCTGGCAAAATCGTCCAAAATGCATGTGGGGCTTCTTTTTTATGGTGCAAACAGGGACAGTCTGAATTATGTTGATCTCTTTTTAGCTGACTAAACATTCACTCTGACGAAGGGCTAACACTCGTAACGTCAACTTTCCAAATCATTCATGGTGGTAATTTGACCTTTATCAAAATATTTGATAAAACCAAATTTTCCTGTTAATTGTGACACTGTATGCAATCAATGTAACATGGAGACAATTTAGCATGTAACGGGGTCCCTCATGCGTGAGCCCAAGTGTTGACGCCTGTCGAAGAATAGGTTATTGGCTAAGCTCTTCTGACCCTACAATTTACCAGTTTAATAAATTATATACTAGCCCAAACAGCGATGTGAAAGTTAACCAACAGGTACCCAATTTACTGTGGCCATAGTACTCCTCTGAAAACTGAGAACCCAAAAGTTGTTTTTCAGTAGCTGTGTACCAGCAGGAGAATCCTTCAAGCTCTCCTCCTGATAAGAAACTATCCAGAAGATGCAGGTTGTCAAGATCACTTGAGATTGAACTTGACAGGAATTTATCCATTTTTTGGATAGCCCCCTTGCCCCCTTTATCCCCATTTTTCATCAGGGGCTGTAGTCCCTTTTCATCAGGGGTTGCTCTCAACTGAAGCCTTTTGTATTAACCTTAGTTGTATGATTTTCTTATAGCTAATGCAAACTGGACATGGAAGGAATCAAGTTCCAACTTTAATGCGATATTACACAAAGAAAATATACTTACAAATTTCATTATTGCAATAAGAGAATGTAACAAAAAAGTACGCGATAACCGGGTTAGCTGTTGGCTTAATCTTTTCTTCCTCACCACGGGCATATTCAAAAGGAGTCAAGGCTTTGCGTTGCTACACACATGAACAATAATTACACTGTAAACACATGAATCGATCGAGCTTAGTCAAAAATCCTGCGTAACATATAACCAGCTGACCTTGCTTCTTTTTTTCTCGCGTCCCACACCTGGTGAAGGACGGGCTCTGCTGCACAGACTTCCTTCTTTTAGATCGGATAACCGACTCGTGCTGAGCTTTCGAATGAACTACCGTCTTTATAAACTCCTGAAATGTCGTGACCGTAACGTAAGATCTACATATTCGCGATGGTAATAAACCCTCGTCGACAGAAATCTTCAAACCAGAAAACTCTTCTCAATCCCGTACGATTCCTTCCCTAATTGTCATTCCACCAAATAAATCCAAAGGATGGTTGTTCCTAATAATATATCTGTTGCAAGTACGGCAAACAGAAAACAGAATCCCTTCGGCCACTCTCTTCCGATTTCTTCCGGTTATCATTTTATTGTGTTCCCATCTGACCAATCAGTGGCGAGAACGGATTGGAACCTGCCAGAGCTCTCGATCCGAGGCGCTGGCCAAGAGGATCGCAGCTCTGGGAACGAGGAGAATGCCATCTTGAGAACTGACTTCACGATAAAGAACTCGGCCCGATCTTGTTACGTCATCCAGATTAAAATATTTTCGGATTTAGCGTTCACACAGTTAAACGGCTAGCGGTCATTTTGAAAAAAAAAAAAAACCGCTTATAATGTGGGTGATACAGCCACACTATTTTTCTTTTAAAATTGTCCATGTAAATTTACAACTTGCTTAGCTAAGGTATGGTAATACTGTAATTGTCTTTCCTTGTCTTGTCCTATCCAGTGATAAAGTCTATTATGCCAGCAAATAACTGCTTTGATTGTAGCAAAATAATCCACCAACCTTCGCAATTTTTATTGTTCGACCTGAGTTCGTAACCAGGATGACATGCACAGCGGTGCCCGCCAAGAGTATCTTGACAAATCTGCTCACATCCACCGTTGTTTTTTCTGCACTCATTTGTCTCTAGAAAAGGAGAAAAGACAAAGGCCACATTGCAGTGGATCGCTTCTTTCCTGTATTGAGTTTTCTAAAAGGCAGAGGAAAGGGAGGGCCGATGACAAATTGGCCTTAAGAGTGCGGACAATGGGAGGAGTAGTTTTTTTAAAGATAACCAAGATCACCGAAAGACAAAGACATGTGCGAAATCAACAGGAGAAACTAGCGGAAATTCAGGGAATTAAAATTTGCCGCTCACTATTTACCCAGGGTCTCGTCCCATGTCTTCCACGAATACGATTTGTGCAAATAATTAAAAGGGGAACTGAAGGCAAAAAAATTAGCATTTTTTATTTACACATCATGCACAATGATGTTTTAAACTTTTTTTCTGGCATATCCGTCGTTTTTCCACCTCCCGCATGGCAGTCCGATGCACAACCAACTGAGCCACCGGTGCGCGGTGTATAATTTTGGTTCACGGTTTAACCTCCTATTTGACGTAATTAAAGACTGTTGAGTAAACGAGATTTACAGAACTCTTAGCATGGTATAGCTTGCTTTCCTTTTATTACCTGAGAAAAAGTTTAAATAAAATCCCGGCTTGCTGATGGTTCCATCAGAGGCAAACTGAATGGTTAATTGACTGCTGTTACCCTTAAGCTCTCCTGGAAGGTTTTTACCACAGAATCGTCCCAATACAGATGAAGTCTCACTTGGTCCATCGTAGATTTGAAGGTAATCGTAAATACAGTTGTTGTGGCCTTCAATATCAAGGGCATTGAAACGTATTGCCACCCTAAAATGCTAAAGAATACAGATTGCTTAAATTTCACCTTCACCTGTTAAGAGTGCACGAGGCCCTCCCAAACGGCGGGTATTGCTCTTTCTTGTACTGGAGTTCCAGCAATTCCCTAATTTATCATAAAAGGTAATGTGCGGGTCTATAAACCAGCTACCTCCCAAAGAGTTAATCAACACTGAACGATTGTAAAGGGGGTGTACAATCTTTAGTCCTTTTCCGGGTAGACTAGAGAGTCTAACCATCTGCAGATAAAATTGCGAAGGCAGCACTTATTCCTTACTTATATTTAGACTTTCGGTGTTCCGGCCAGGGCTTGAGACCACCATTACCCGATGCGCAGCTAACCACCTACCACATTGCCTTATAAAACAATGCAATAAAACGTGTAGCACACGTTTACGTTAATGGGTTAAAACTTGAATTTTTTGAAGGTCTCTTTGAAACTGATTCCCACACTATGATGATCATTCTCCGATGCGAATCGTTTTCATCTGTTCCAAAATTCAACTTTATCATATCACATATATTCTCCGAAAAAGCAAAACTGCCAAGAACCAAAGTTAGTCAGGGTTGTTACGTCATTTAACAATAAAGGGAAAGAA
>NC_090891.1:18029383-18044383 GCF_036669925.1 Montipora capricornis | reverse complement strand
TCACACTTTGTCGGGGCGTTGACTAATTGAATGAAGGATTAAAAGCAAACTGTAAGTTTTTGAAGTAAGTCGTCGGAATTTTATTTCATAAGAGTACATAGTCCGTTCTCCATTAATACTTAAGTAATTCCCCACTGGTCTGTTAAACGCTCTAACCGCGGGAGACGGAAAAAGGCCGCAACTCAACATTAGTAATGTCATGGGGAGCATGATCGGGTTTGGCACCGGGGTGGGAGGATGAGGGTGGGGGGGGGGGGGGTTTGAAGGTACTTCCTATTAATGGGCTAATGGGATGGCATTTTCACGACTGGATTGACTGGAATGGGGTTCACAGAGTTCCCGACAGAGAATGGGCCGCAAATTTTCGGGATTTTGGGGTAAGAAAATTCTGGCTAATGGGATTTAAAAATGGATAGATCCGTGGTGAAAAAAAAAGTTGTTAGAGAAAGAACTGTAACGCTGTTGATTTTATGTTTACTAGTCGCAGTACATTCCGTTTTGAAATCACAATTAAAAGGCTTTATGTGAGGTTAATGCATAGACAGAAAATGATGCGGTCGCTAAAATGCATTTATCTGAAAGTGACTTAGATGGGGTCTATAATTGGCCATGAAATAAACTATAAAGGGGGAGGGGTTCTGAGAGACCAGCGGCACATACCCAGCGAAAATTCACCCAAGTACCCCTCCCCCCACCCTGGTGCGCCACGACCTGATTATGTTGCTGTGCAGTTGCTCACCACAAGGTACACAGCAAAGAACAAAAAGCAAAGAACAAAAGATCTTCCACTCACCTTTCAATATGTTATCTTTTTGGATGACCACATAGTCCTCCCTGTCAGGTCTCGCGTGTTCGTGCCAAAATCCAACCACGTGCCCAATCTCATGAGCTACAATGCCAAACTTGTCACAATTTTTGCCAATGGAAATACCTTGACGTCCGTTGCTTTTCCGCCCGACGTATGAGCAACAACTGTTGAAGCAAGTTGATGACAACTCGATCAGCTTACTCGGAATGTGATAATTGACTTTTTGTGGCAAGACCTTTCCGAATGAACTGAGAAACTAAATGAATTGTCATTGTCACTCAACGTCGTCAACATTGCACGCGTTGAAACCTAAAATTTGAACATTGATCTCTTATCAGGCCTGATAACGTGAAACGTCTATTGCGTAATCGTACATCAAGAGACAATAAACGAGCCAGTAAATCACCGCGAGATCATTTGCGAAACTCGGAATACCCGGCCACTATTATGTGAAATTGGCATGAAACAATAAACACCTCTGATGTTCAAGAATCCGTTCTGAGATTGAATCCTCATTTTTCCTGGGTTGAATACTTTTCTTGGAGCCCAATTAAGCCTTCGGAAAAATTAGGGTCATGTTAGGATTAGTTATACATGGATATCAATTGACTGACTTATTATAGAGACGTAAATAATGAAAAGAACTGTGTTGGGTTGAGCATGTTCGTTGTTGTAGTGTAACAGTGAAGACTGCACAGCATCATAGATCAGGAGAGTTCGACTTCGAGTTCGAGTAACGGTAAATGCACAGTTGAAACTGAATGAGTAAGTGTATGAAGATGTGCTGAGATGCGTGAGACAGACCTTGACGGAAGGGGTGGGGAGAGGGGGAGGGGGAGGGGTTTGATAGCTGCTTTAAACTCGGTAAAGTGCGAATTCAACCTAATTGTAGGCAAAATGAGGATCACCAATTAACCGAGGTAAAACGGATTCAACCTAAGCCCGGATTTGACCAACAACTCAAATACTGTAAGTGGCTGTGTGCGATAATCGAACTACTTTGCTCTTCCATGGGCATTTTTTAAAGACAAGTAGATTGAAGTGAACTTCTGTTCTATTCAGTGAACCACTTTAGACTGTAGCCCTTATAGATAATAATTCGGAACTAATGAAACATAACTGTTATGGTAAGGATTAACAGTCTTTGAGATCCAGGATCTTATAACTCAAGCAATACCAGTGCAATTAATGCTCCGATATCGAAGGTCTCCCAGGGGTTTTTGGGAACAAGAGAACATGGCTAATTTAAAATGGGAAATAGGGGAACAAAGATAAAATTTCTTGGACAACAAGAGAACATAAACCATTTTAGGGATCAAAAAGCTGCGAACAAGTTTGGAAGTCATTTCGGGAACGAGGGAATGCTTACCTGCGTAGCAAGCGTTTCCGTTGGGTTTCACAGAACAGAACTTTTCACCGATCAAAAAATGAAGAGAGTGGGGGGGGGGGGGGGGGGAGAGGAAGGAAGGAAACGCTTGCCTGCAAACCTCAACATTCCGAAGAACGCCTTTTTCACACTTTCACTCTTGAGCGCATAACTGTCTGGAACGTCTAAAAAAACCCCGTCTAATTTAGAAAGAGGACTTATCAACAGAAATAAATTAAAGTCATTGCCAATTTTAAAAGCAAACACGGCAAAAGTGAAACTACGACCTCGTTCCCAGGGTCTCTCTGAACGACAATGGAGGTAGAGACGAGAGACCTGGGGAACGAGTTGGTGAAACTTGTGATCGCGAAGTAAATGTTGTCTAAACTAGATAGCTTCGGAACCAGCGAAACTAAGCGATAATTGCAGAATATGCAGAGACGATTTCCAGATAAATAAAGTATTCCTTAACGTGAGTGAGTCTCTCGTGAGATGATGTCGGAATATTTAAGAGCGCCTGAATACCGCGGCAAGGTAAGAAAATTCGATTTCGTTCGTATTTTAATGTTGAATAGGCTGGGATGTGACTAAAATCACTGCACAGTTCCTTCAGTCAAATATTCATTTATTTTAAAGAAAAGGGCAAACAACGAAAATCCGTTAAAATGTCATTTGAGGCACTAAATTATAACAAGGGTTTGGCAGCTTTGTGTGCAAAGACAAATCGTCTAAAAGACGAAATCTTAAATCGTCAAATATCTTTTGGAATGATTTTGTGAAATATTGCGTCCTTCCGCCTTTGTAAACGAAATAATTTAATTTCTTAGGCAGACAATTCACTACAGCAAAAGTACTTCCTTTTATAAATTGAATCTGCAAAATGCACGAAATCTTCAAATTGAGTGAGTTTTTGGAATTTGAATATTAAAAAAGGATAGTCTCTTTGATACGACTCGCTACTCTCGTCGCAGGGGGAATTATCACAGTTACTGAAAATTTCTTTTGCAACGCTAGACTCGAGAGCGTATCAAAGTCCGCGAAAAAAAGCAAATTTTTGACCTTCGGCATTGCCGGTCGCACGCAAATTTTACGCCGTGTACATGACTTAACCCATATTAAGTTTAAAAAGCATTTAGAAAAGCGTTCAGCGAGAATCGGAGAATATCGAGCACTCTCTAAAGGCAGCGGTCGAACTATCTGCATTATGCTTTCGAAAGAATAATTAATTTCGTCATAGACGAAATATTTGATTGACGTACAGTTATCAATATGTACATTTCAGAAAGGCCGCGCCAATTAGATCCTTGAGTTTGTGGGCAAGCGATCAATCTTAAAATGCCGGTTAATTCCGCAGATCGAATATGTGTCTCTTTCATACATTTAAAGGATAAAGGGGTTTAGTTTCTAGGGAAAGTGAGGTAAGTGCCAACGCTCCAAATGTCAGCTGTAGGTCAATTTACCATATCAAGCAACCCACTTGATAAACCCATTTCTTTGTTTTATATTTAGTCCCAAATACATTTTTCCACTTGACCCATCAAATACTTAAGGGGCACTTAACACTGGAGAGGTACTCGTATGTTCGAAATATTTGCCAGGCCAAGGATTCTCCAAGGACCTGTTAACGTGTTCGGTGAGACTAAAATGGAAGACAACTCTTAAAAGCGAACACTTCATTTGAAAAAGATCCGATAAAACGTTGGTCTATTACTTACCCACAACGTCCCTTATGAAAGAATATATAGTCCTGTTCTGTTTTCCTTTCAATGAATGAAAGGCAGGTTAAGTTTTCCCAGTGGCGCATAGCTTCTATAATTGTGGCTTTTTGGTCACCTGAAACGAATGATTTGAAGCCTTTTACATCTTTAGATTTAGTCGGTTCCAGTCAGTAGAATTACTTGACAGACTTGACAGTGTGTGTATGTTACAGTGTGACATTGGGTTACCGAATGCCAGAAAGTAGGAGTTCACACCTGGGCCCGGCTTTTTCAAAAGCCGATTAACTTAATCCAGGATTAGCGTAAAATTTTGTTTCACGTTTTCAACTTTTTGGTGAAAGTTTCTTTTGCTTATTTTTGCTTTTCAAGATTGACTTCTTCTAATGTAAAGTTTTGCCGAAAATCAGCGTTGAACAGAGAAATAAACTCCTTGGTAATTGTTAATCTGGGATTAGCGTTAATCGGCTTTTGAACGACCGGGCCCTGGGCATTATAATTCCCGAAAAACCTTCAAACCTTCAGATCAGTTATGCATACAAGACAGTTATGCATACAAGACAATGAGTCCGGAAAACGCCTTTTCGAGACCTATAGGGATTTGTTATGGTCAGTTATAGTCAAAACACCTAATGAACCTGTGCCATTTTCTCACGAAGCAGGGTACTGAAGATGTAGGGATTTTGTTGTAGTTCAGGGGAATGTTCCTTTTGATCTTCTGACGCTCTTTGCCGGTCCCGAAAGAAGCCGAATCAGTAGACAGCAATACGGGGAATTACTATTTGTTTAATCGGGGATCATATAAATCGGCCAGAGAAGACGATATTCTCTGTAACATCTTAAGAAGGGGACTACTTTCTGGCGCAGTTAACGAGATCAAACTTGCCTCCGGAGGATTTGGTGCGTTATGCAGTATAAGATCGGTGATTGATTATGCTGTACCAGACCGAGCCATTTGTGGGAACTTCCGGCAGTGTCAATTTTTTTCTAAGACACCCCAATATATCAACCGACCGATTTTTCTATTAGAACAGTTAGAAGAGCGAAGGGGGAATTCAAAGTCGGTCAGAACACCGCCGAACGAATTTCCACTAAGTGTAGTATTCTCATTGCGAAACAGCTTCTATACAGGCTGGAGCTGTTCTCTTATTTCAGAGATTTTAAATTATAAAAGGAATTTGACCTGATGAAATTTTGATAATTTAAACTTACTTTTCTTTTGTAATTATTCATACTAAGGAAAATCCAAAAGGCCAGTCCTCCTAAATTACACACTAGAAAACATATTTCGAACACCCTTTGCCTTCACTGAGGAAGGACCGTCATCACTTTTCTCCACTTTTCCACGTCTTTCACCAGAGCGAAGCGTAGGAAACCTTTGTATGCTGAGCAAGATGGTCCGGGCTGTTCGTGAAGTTTCGACAACCTAAGGGAAAGTTATACTTAGAGTGTCTCTTGACTCAAACAAGGAGAAACTTTCAGCGACCATAGTGAGACATTGCTTTGATTATACATGAATTAAGCTTTTAAAAAATGAGGCCGAAACCTGAGGAGGCAACATTGCATTCCCCACGTATATATACGTAAAGAGTAGCAAAAGACCCATTGTTGTCTGGATAACGAAAAAATCTCGATATTTCATGAGTGCGGCGCGCAAAGGATCAACAAAATGGCCCTAAAAGATCACTGAAAACGTACCGCACTGTCACCTGGGACATAAAGTGCCACGAGCTCAATTTTCGAGTTTGAAAGTAATTTTCCAACGATGTTTCGGTGTGGTGTTGTTAAGTTCAGCGGTAAACTAGTTTCCTTAAATGGTAGAATTGCTGTTGGGGTTAAGGGAGATGCTCAATCTTAACGCGACGGTTCGTGCGTGGAATTAAAGGGAGATCATAATAGGTCTTACAAAACGTGGAACCCCTCTGGACCCCACTCGAGAAGAGAAAGAAAACAATGGTTCGAAGATACGAACATGTACTTTTTTAAATGGGTTTAATAAGCACTGAGTACTATGATTCATGTGACTGATTGAAACTCCCAATCTAAATCGTAAGTGCGATCCGTGTTTGATTTAAAGAGGCAAACCTTGTGGTAAAAATAACTACGCATCGTTCTGACGAAGCGATACAATGTAAAATAGTCCCCTGAGAGGACATGCGGTTTCTAGAAAAATACGAAACCCAGGAAGATTGAGGGACAGAGAAAGAAGAGATTGTACAACAAGAGATCAGGGAAAGACGCTGACAAACGGAAATATCGTGATTTTCAGAAATCACTTCAATTCAGAATGAAAAAAGCCCAAGATGATTATATAGTGGTATCTCTTAACACTGATTTGAAAAAAAAAAAAACCTTGGAAATTCTGGACGTATATTAAGTCAAAAAGATAGGATCAAGCCGGGATTCCACCTTTGAAAGTAAATGGCATTGTTATGACACAGCGGTAAGAGAGCAGAAAACACTAAGTAACCAATTTCAACAAGTGTTTACTCAAGAGGATTTATCTACTCTAAATAAAGGCTTTAGTTGAATTCCAGCAATGGACTATATAGCATTCAATAAAGTTCGAGTGGAAAAGCTTCTCAAGAATTTAAATCATAGGAAAGCCAATGGTCCAGATAGAATACCAACTATCTCTCTTAAAGAGACAGCATCTGAGATAACTGACATCTGAGATGTCGATATTTCTCCGACTTGAACGAATCGTATGTATGGAGGTATATTTATGACAAAATTCAATGGTCAGTATTTGGAATAAAATCGTCCAAATCATGAATGCATGAATCCAAAGCTGAATGGCAACAAGCCGATTCTGCAAATGGCCATCACGGAAAGAGGCATAACGCAAAAAGCCATAACGTAAATAGCCATAACGCAAATAGGTATCACGCAAATAGCCATAACGCAAACAGTTATCAAGCAACAAGGCATGACGCAAAAACGAATAACGCAAATAGCCAAAGGCAAAAAGGATAACGCAATGAGGTATAACGCAGAGCCATAACGCAGAGACATAATTTAAAAAGGAAAAAAAGATCGATAGCAATTGCATGTTCTTTCAATTCAACAATCACTCGACGTTTTTTTAGAGCTAAAATTACTTACGGAGTACACAGCTAGTCTCCATTCTTCAAAGGGCCTTTGCGTTATGCTTTCCTGCATTATGCCTTTTTGCGTTATGCCTTTCTGAGCTATGCCTTTTTGCGTTATTCCTCTTTACGTTATGGCTATTTGCGTTATGCCTTTTTGCGTTATGCCTTCTTGCGTTATGCCTTTTTGACCCGTAATGCCTCTTTCCTTGATGGCCATTTTCAGAATCGGCCTGTTTGCCATTCAGCTTTGGATTGATGCATTCATGATTTGGACGATTTTATTTCAAATACTGATCATTGAATTTTGCCATAAATATACCTCCATACGTATGATCGAAGCCAGAGTCCTGGCCTGGCCTGACTGGTCTAATGCTCATGTGGTTCCTTTGTTCAAGAAATGAGTAAAACACGACCCGGAAAACTACAGACCAGTGTCTCTGCAGTGTACTATGCAGGCTTATGGAACATATAATCCACAGAAATATTATGGACCATCTTGAAAACCATAGCATTTTACATCCAAATCAATATGGATTTCGTAAAAACCATTCCTGCGAGACCCAGTTGTTATTAACAGGGGAAGACCTGGCAGTAATTGTTGACAATGGTAACTTGAAACAAATAGACTTGTTAATAGTAAACGTCAGCAAGACATTTGATAAAGTTGCCCATCAAAGATTAATTAGAAAACTGCCGTATTATGGAATTCAAGGTTAAACTCTTGTTTGGATTGAGGCATGGCTCACAAATAGAAAACAAACCGTGGTGGTAGATGGGGCATCCTCAAAGCTAGTAACTGTTACATCTGGATTGCTACAAGGCACAGTACTTGGGCCTTTAATTAATTTTCATCTTATTTATCAATGATAGATAGCCTGGAATGCACATTACGGCTATTTTCCGACGATGCGTTGCTCTACCACACAGTCAATGATCATCATGATGCGCTGGCCTTGCAACATGACCTTGCTTAACTGGGGCAATGGGCTGAGTATTAGCAAATGGATTTTAACCCCTCTAAGTGCTATATGAAGATGTCTGTCCATAGGAAGAAAGCTTCGATAAATGTGAACTACATTCTGTATAACAAGTACCCTTTTCTTGGAGTTTTTCTGTCCAGTGATCTACGATGGAATTCTCATGTAGACAGGGATTGTTAAGAAAGCTAGTTCCGTTCTTGGTTTAGTTAAAAGGAATTTGCATCCCTGCTCAGAAGCCACCAAGCGCACCGCTTACATTACACATGTGAGGACTCATTTACAGAGTTCGACACTTATTTTCTTATTATTATTTGCCTTTTGGGCAACCATTTTTGTTTTTTTGGTTGCCCACCTTCTAAAGACCTATTGCCCATTAAACTGAAAGGAGGCTTGTAAAAATGTCACTTTTGTGCAAAATGTGTTTGACAGACCAACGCGACTCGTGCTGTATGTCCGTGATGTTAGAGAAGCCTTCACAGTTTTGCTTTGACAAGCAGATCTTTAAGCGATTTTCCTTTTCTATGGGAGATCAAGGGAGGTTCCTTGAATATCTCTCTGAGATTAGGCTTGTTTTGAATTCAATGCCATTTGTCAAATATGTTCTTTAAGTCTTTCAAAGCTGATTGAAATTGCGTGACAAAAGGTAGAATTGTCTTGTGCGTTAGTATCGTAGCGTATTTGGCCGTGCGAAAACTGGATTCCATTGAAACAAACATTCTTTTCGCGCGGGAAAAAATGGCGGCTACGAACAAGTTACTTGCGGCTAAATACAGGAATTGCACCGACCAGCGGTCTGGGTAAAAACATTTGTTTGTTGTTGGGGCTCTCATTCTCGCGGGCTCAAATTTGTAATATCTGTACAAGTGAATGAGTGGGACTAGGTTGGTGCAATTCCTGTATTTAGACGCAAATAACAAGTTCCTCCTTCCAGTCTATTTTGAGGTTTGTACCAAAGCAGCAAAGAGATGTAAATTTGTTTATTTTTTTTATCGTGTTTGCGGTGACTACGTCATGTTATTAGTCACTTTCTTCATTGCAAATCAAATCATTCCGAAAAATATTAGTCGAACAAAAATTCTGATTGCCCGATCGGGCAAGTCATACAGTTGTTTTACTTGCCAACAGAGGTATTTCACTTGCCCCGGGAAATCGGGCAAGCGTTAGTGTCGAACACTGCATTTAGAGTATGGCTTAGGCGTGTGGGACCCTTACAGGCAAGAACAAATGGACAAGATTGAGGCAGTTCAACGTCGGGCAGTTCTATTTATAAAAGGGGACTACGACCGGTATTCAAGTGTCACTTAGATGCAGAAATTATGGTCATTAGAACCTTTGGAAGCAATACGAAAAAGACATTGTCTACAGACATTTAATTTAGCAGTTAATAACAACATTGCGTTGTCCATTCCTAAATATTTTCAACATTCAGTAAGATCTACTAGAAGATTTACAGTTAATTAATTTATTCAACCTAGGGTTCGGTGTGATTTTGACTCATACAGCTATTTCCTAAGAACGATAAGAGACTGGAATTGTTTACCAGTGCTTTCTGGGAAAGTTTAAAGCGTCTGAATTAATATCTTGACCAAACTCGCACATAGTTTTAGCACAAGGTTTTTAAATCCATTTTCCTTTTTTTGTATATATTACTATTGGTATGTTAACTATGTATTTATATCTGATATTTAATTTTGATTAATTTGTTAGTGTATACCATTTTAACTATTTATATGTATTTTTAAACTTGATTTAAAATTTAATTTTTGTCTCTTCTGGATACAAAAGTGTCGAAGAGTAGTAAAGTAGAAGTGGAAGTAGAAGTAGAACTAAAAAGGAATAGATTAATATTGGGATCGAGCATGTTGATCACTTCCGAGTTCACTTCAAATTCTTTATCACAGCAAGTTGAAGCGCGAAGTGCTGTGGTTATTTGTTTTACTTTTCGTGTGACTTAAATACTATACATGAGAAACACTCGGTGTGGATCACCAAATTCAGCATGACGGTGGTTAATATAAACTAACCGCCGCTTGATTCACTGCTCGTCCACAAATCACCACAGAAAGTTCACATAAGTTAAGCTCTGCCAGGCAGGGTTCAGGGGCACCCAACGAGAATATTGTTCAAAACCACTTAAAAATACAGTTGTTAAACGTATTTTAGTATTTAAACGGTAGATATAGGCATATTTTTATCCCCTAAAAATTTTTCATCTGTTCGGATCTCCTAGCTGAAAGTCTAGTGGTCTGAAAATTATAGGGATGAAAACTTATCTTTTCGAAAATTTCAGGCAGAAAAAAGGCTCCCCAAAATTCTAGGTGACCTTTTTAGGGCAAAAATCTGTTTAAAATGGGCAATTATACCATTTTTTAGATGTTCGAAAATCCTAGGACAGGCAGGCAAGCAAGAAATTTTACAACAAATGTTCCGAAAATTCTAGATCTCAAATCGTCTTCCGAACAGATATTTTCCGAAAATTGACGTTGGGTGCCCCTGAGGGTTGGCATCTGGATGGGAGGTCATGGAGAATTACGACATATAAGATCCTTTCACAGACGCCAAATGCCCGTTTTTTCAATCGAAATGCTCATATTTAACGGAATCTTGACCATTCATTACTTTAGTTCAGCCTGACAGCTTTTCCTAATTATTTTGTATTTCATGAAGCTGCGATGAAGTTTATATGAACGGATAAAAGAAGAATCAGAGAAGCGAAAATGAATTTAGAAGACTAAAAAACAGAGCAGGCTTCAAGCTTCTGTTCTAATTCTAGCGAACGCACAATCAAACAGACCTCTGCTACAAGGGAACTGTTCTAATCTTCTGTGTAACGAGATCTTACCGCGCATTCGCTCATAACCGCAATTCCTTGCGCCTTTGAACACAATCCATTTCGTTTCGAAGAAAAATGTGTTTTTCTCCCGATGAGAAAGCTGCCTCGTTCGTTCGCTTGAGACTCGCTCACTGCGGCAGCATTAACCTTCTTCACTTTCATAAATTGCGTATTAAATGCAGAGTCAGAGCTAGTGAGGACGATTACGTAGTTTTAAGGTCATCCCAACGTGCAAGGGCACCCAACGAGAACATAGTTCAAAACCACTTAAACAAAGCATTTTTAAACGTATTTAAACGGTAGATATAGGCATATTTTTATCGCCTAAAAATTTTTCATCTGAAAGTCTAGTGATCCGAAAATATAGGGTTCAAAACTTACCTTTTCGAAATTTTCAGCCAGAAAAAGGGCTCCCTAAAATTCTAGGTTACCTTTTTAGGGTAAAAATCCTAGGAGCGGCAAGCAAGCAAGAAATTTTCCGAAAATTCTAGATGTCAATCGTATTCCGAACAGATATTTTCCGAAAATTGACGTTGGGTGCCCTTGAACGTGCCTTCCTGTCATTAAGTGCTTCCTCAATCATCAGCTATTCACACAGGGCAACTAAAGTGGGCTGATTAGTTTGCCGCAAGACACATGCCAACATGAACTGTGTTAATTTGATATTCTAATATCTCAACCCCGTTAACATTAATAAACTCCTACATGACATCCTAATGTTGTTAGCTAATTATGGCAAAATATTTAGAATATGTGTAACTTTCAGCGAAGAAAGGAATGATTACAAAAAACGCTAATTTTGAATTCACTTTACAGCACTGAAAAAAAAATAGGGATAATCTGAGTAGTCACCCAGACAGTCTCTCAAAAGATTATTTAATAAGTAGGAAACTACCTCCAAGAGAAAAAAAATTAATACAGAAAATACTGGTAATTTATATGGCATCATCACATTCCTTTCCATGCCGATATTTTTAGTAGAAGCAGCTAGTTGAAAGAGCTCCTTAAAAGCTCAACAAGTCGTCAAAGGAATGTAGGTAATTTGCTCCATCATTTCTGACGGAATTAACAGTCCACAAGATTTATAATGCAATATTGACAAGCTTTGTGAAACAAGGAAAAGTGTCTTTTCGAGAAGTTTCCTAATTTAAAAGTCAAGTACATTCTCGTCACCAGAGCCTTGGATCGACACAAGGCTCTGGGAAACACTCTATCTAGGAGAACATGCGCCGTATGGTTCTTGTAGCCAAAATTGGCTATTTGAACCTTACGGCGCCTGCTCAGTGCTAACATGAATGCACCAATTAGAGACGATTTTGATTGTTCTTCACGAAAACTAATGAGAAGACAGTTTGTTTCAGGGTTCCCCAGAGCTCTTCCTACCCTCAGTCAAGAGAAGAGCTCTGAGATCGAGATTGCGGTCAATTACAGTCAAGTCGTACACAAGCCATTGACCTTAACCTGGGTGAAGATTTTGTAGTGTTGCTCCTCCATCCATGGATGGGATACTTGTCTATCGTAGGGCTATCCCCTGAAAAATGTGTCAACTGGTACGTTTGGGTGAACAGAGACAGTGTAGCCCAAAATGAATTTTCTAACATTCTGGAAGACATCTTATGAGTTAATGCGACTTGCCGAGTTCTAGAAACCTTAAGGATCATTAGATTCTCTTTAAAAGCTACCCAAGGGCAAAAAAACACAAAAGATTGCAGATGGTCTGGTCAGTGCCTTAAGGTTTTCTAGGGACCGACAGAAAAACAGACCGTTTTCATTTAAGGACTCAACAATAAAGGTCTGATTTAGGGCAAAAATTACGAAAGGATTATCGAGAGCCTGTGCTTGTTCAGTTCTAGGTCCTTTACCGAGTTTCACTGAAAATACAAGGTTGTATATAAGAGCCAGCAGCCGGCGAAGTTCGCCGACTTCTCTGTCAGGGTTCGCCGGCTACTTTCATTATTTGAAGAGTCAAGACAAGTAGAGGAGATGATGTTTATGAGGTCTAAACTACTTGGGCTCAATACAAATAAAAATTTGCAGTGCCTATCTTTTCTGAAAACACATAAGAGACTTGTGACTCAAGCGCAGCTTAAAATCGTTCTGCTTGAGACTCGTTTTGCAAAAATCTTGCTGCTGTGGCGGGAAAGTAGGAACAATATGATTTGTTGTCCGCCATATTGGATTTCGATATCTTTAAACAGCCCCCGATTGTATCTTACAGGAAGGAAAAATCACTCAAGGACGTTTTAGTCCGCGCAAAACTTCCTTTAATCACGCCGCAATCACAAAAAAACTTGTAAACAAAGAAGCACTTTCAAAAGGTTTGTTCTCAAACCAGAAGGAAATTTACATATGATGTTCTGCTAGCAACACGCTCAGCCTGCGTTCACGCATCTCTTACCACAACTCAACTGAGGATCAAAACTAGCCTCTGATTATTCACTAACCGCTCCTTCGTTTTCACTTCGAACCTTTCAGTTGATCATTTATAGCGAACGTAGAAGCTGAGGACTCGTAGACTTTATTTAAACACTTGAACGTAACGCTTCTCGGAGTTAAATCCTACTTGCCCGCGTAAGTG
Source organism: Montipora capricornis (assembly GCF_036669925.1). Lineage (NCBI taxonomy): Eukaryota > Metazoa > Cnidaria > Anthozoa > Scleractinia > Acroporidae > Montipora > Montipora capricornis. The sequence goes on along the minus strand of NC_090891.1, from coordinate 18,031,011 downwards.
CTCGTCCTCTCGAGGGCATCTCTACGCTTCAACATGACAACGGATCTTTATCCAAAGTCACTCTTGATCAACTCTCACTGCTTTAGGGAACTCCTAAACTCTTCGGAAAAAACTACATCACTCTTAAACCGCTCGAGTGATTTTCAATTTTCGAAATTACTACAACCAAGTTCCGCATGCATATTTTCCCGCTAATTACACAATGAAACGAATGTGTGTCATCTTCACACCTAAACAGGATCGAAACATCCTTTACGCCATTGGCCAATTAGTATCCTCCAATCAGCTTCTTTAGTTAACAACCAATCAGAAGCCTTTGCTGGTCTAGCCCTTCAAGTATGTGCCATGTTTACAAGTTGTCAAGTGGCAATATTTGCCATGCTCGTTAGCTCCAGCAAAACCACCAAAAAGATACAAAAAATATCACTCAACTTTTTGTTTATAGGGTTGTATTATTGAAATGTCGCTTCGTCTTTCTTTAAGTAACATGGTTTTCATAGTATTATTGCAGCTTGATTCATCCCTCTAATGTCTGAGTTTCATGGCCCAAAATGCCAGGAAATGCATTTTCCGGCATCCAGTTTTCAAAAATTTTCCGGTGGACCATGCCCCCGGACACCCCTAGAAGCGATGGGCAAAAGCCCATCGTATGGGTCCTCCGGACCCACAACCGTCTACTTTGCAAAAAAACCCCGGCTACTTAAAACCTTAAAGAAAACCCTGAAATACCGGTCCCTTCCTCATGTATTCAAATGGAGGGCAAAGATATCGAATATATAAGACGTATATTTCACGATGTAATATTCACCATGAGATATCGACGGGTTATTATTATTATTATTATTATTATTATTATTATTATGATGACGATGATGATGATGATGATGATTCTTTTTATTATTATTACCTCGAGGCTAGTGGCCAACTGATGACGATGTAAAAACCAAGCCAAACTCAATAGCCCCTGATGCTATCACGATTCTATTCCATCACTGTTTACATGGAGATGGGGTAACCCGGGTAGGTGGAGTAACCAGCCTAGATAGAATCAAAAATTCTCGCGTTTACATATGCAATCTTACCACCCCGAGATCCCTTAGTGACCTTTCTCGGGGCTAAATACGTATACAGGCAAATGGCGGGCGAGGGCCGCATATTGGTGGTTAATGCTCTTCTACTCTCAGTAGCTACACTTGCTTCAACTTTTCAGTGCTGTGGCTTATTATTATCACTGCAATGCCTTCATCAAAGGCAGTATATTGTGACACGAGCCGACACCGGCTGGGCGGGTTGCCCGTTCTGGTACACCGGGCATCCCGTCTCGGCGGGTAACCTCACCTATCATGTAAACGTGGGGCTAAAAATTGAAATAAGAGTTCATATAAACAGGCGTCCTAGGCCGGTTACCCGGCACCTCTATATAAACAGGTCGGTTGGAAAGTAGTTACGAGACAGCTATGGATCTGTAGTCGCAGCTCAACTGAATCAGAAAGTAGATTTGATTAGACCTTGATGAAAATAGGAAAAAAAGAGTTTCTGTCAGTTGGTTGTTGGTAATTTAGCTGATTTTAACACATCAAAGATCTGCGCGTGATCTTGGATATATGTGATCGTGATCTTGTTTCTTT
>NC_090891.1:17991883-18024383 GCF_036669925.1 Montipora capricornis | reverse complement strand
CAGCGTGCAAATGCATGACGTGGAATTGACGATGGATTTTACTAACCTGTGTAGGAATCGTCTATTCTAAAGGGAATCACTCCGTCCCGCCACAGTCTCTGTTTGTGAGCAGTTGCTGCCCTTCTGGGCCTACTGCGCTGAAGTTCGCTGGCAGAGACGGCGATATCTCCTTGCACAATGCCATCTGTACGTACAAAACAAAGCAGTAGAACAATTTCAGTCCGGTCTAATTGACACTACCAAAAAAACCTGAGAGCGACTTATCTCCTCGAAATGTCGTATGAAACGTTTCAAGAAACGCGAGAGCCAAATGTTAAGTGTGAAGCTAACAGTCCTATCATTGATGGATGTAACGATAAATCGCTCTTCAAAAGGCAGAAATGAAAACAGCCTTTCGTGCCAACAAGCTAGCGATTGATGTCCTACAGAGAAAATAATGCCCGGCCCAAGACGCAGTCAAGAGGGCAACATGATCGGTTTAAAATGAACTTTCGTGATAGGTACGCAACATTTGTCAAACTAGTACAGATCCCCAAAAGAAAAAAAAATACCGTTCATGGCTATATAACCAGCCAATGCGAAAAAAAGTAAAAAGTGCCACAAACTATTCAGGCTGCACGCTCACCAGCTTTGCAAGGATCGTAGTCCTCTTCATCAGCATCAACCATGCAGCCATAATAACCAAGGAAAAACATCAACGAAAACAAGACAGGTAACATTCTGAGACTGGTGAGCACCATTGTGCACGGCCGGGAAATTCAGTTCTTGAAAGAGTACAACGTGCTGGGAGTTGTATCGCCAGAACTACTTCTGAATAGCGTCACGACTAACGTTTCGACTTCCCCTTTCGTACCTCTCTCAACAGCTTCCGACAGATACCTGCGGATTGAAAGTTTGTCGACTGACATATAACGAGATAAGCTTGTCGAGTGTTTTGACCGTTTAGACGCCGATTCCCACGATCATCGGACCTATACAAATGTTTGATTTGAGACGCTTAACGTGGGAGGAGAAGATCCCGGGCATTTTTATATTTAGGGGTAAACGGAAACGTTGATATTTTTTTAGCAGATGTCAATAGTTACGATTTTTCAATGAGGCGATGTGATGACATTTGATTAAATGATGATAAAATGTCTCAATCTTACCACTTTTCATGCCTGTAACCTTCCAATCTCAGGGTTAAAAATAAGCTCATCTTGGATGTACGCCAAAGGAGTCCATTTTCTCGCCAAACCAAAATGGACATTGCTGTTATACCGGTGAAGATAATAGAAGAGCGATATTTGGACACTTTCACTTTGCTGTCATCACTATGTGAGATCACTAAAAGGTCGGACGTTACTCATCACATCCCTTTCTTTGTTTATTTGTAAACAGTCACGCCTTTTCAAAGAATATATTGTCATTCGGATGGACTCCCGTTGTGCAAAATAAAGTGTGAGATATTTACTCGAAAGGATTTCTAGCGGATTAAAATTTTCTCTGGAGTTTGCAATCCCACGTCTAAAAGCAGTGTCAAAGACGTCCAAAATCTTAACGTGTACGTATTAGAATACTCGTTTAAACCTGGTATTACCAGGTTGGAACTTGCAGAGGTTGATTTTTTCGTCGCTGCTTTGCTTTCATGATCCAAACTGAAGTATGAAGTTTTCTGTGGCTTTAATCTTGATATACCGAATAAAAGGTCGAATGAGTCAGTGCACGTCACACAAATAAAACCTCACATCAACTTGTCAATGTTATGACATTACATATTTGTATATATGAGTAATAGGTAACAGTCGTTAAGTTAAAGCCTCAGGGTGTTTAAACAGTCCCGTTTCTCGAGTTACTCGGCAAACGCACTTCTCAAAGTAATAGAGCTTGGAGTCGCCATCTTGATAACTGACTTGATCCAGTGGATAAGTCAATGTCCAACAGTTTCAATCTGTGACAGGATTTTGGTATTTATCCACTCCAAGTACATCCAAGTAGTAAAGCTGCGCAGGAAAACAACGTCTCTGAGTGAATAGTGACTTATCCACTGGATAAAGTTACCAGCCCTTCGAACAACTGGAGCCTGGCGGACAGTGGTCAATATGGCAGAGAAACAAGTTGCAACCTCTGGAGTTCTTCTGGAAAAGTGTACCATCTAAGCTGCAAACATTTCCATAACAAAAATTAATCATTACTCAGATTAAAACACAGAAAAAAGACTGAATGTTTCACTACCAGTTGCTTTTTCGATCGCAAAAATTAGATTAGCCGCGGCACGTTCTCAATACACTTTTGGTCGTTACAATTGTCATTACGTGTACATATTTTCCTTTGCAAACAGTCTTTAGGAGTATATAAACATTGTCCGAACGTTGCAGCCCGGAATGAACTTGGCAGACTTTCTTTCAGAAACTTGCAACTGATACGAACGTTTTAAAATTTTACACCCATTTACAAGCCCTGCCAGATATTATCACCACACAATGTTTACAACTCTCAGTGCCATATCATGTCTGCGAAAGCTCAATCGGGGATGTCACTAAAAATCTATGTGATAAATATGACTCTAGCTCTATCATATTAAATATGGACAATAAGAAAACTCTCATTTCTCACATCGAGAAAAATATATAGAAAGCTTCAACTTAGGCTCGATTACAAGCCGCTGATTCGGGAAATGAGCCAGTGCTCACTCCCGAAATCACGACTCTTCTCGGGGAGGATACCCGAACTCGAGTGAGCGGCGGATGTCGAGCCTTAAGCTTCAACACAGCATCAACATTCACTCAAAAACCTTAACCGAAAACTTAACTTCTACAATATTTTCAAAACAGTCAACAAAAAGCTGAATTTTTAGATAGAATTTAAAATCCTCTACGCAGATCTGCAATTAGCAAAACTTCCTTTGGGGAATCATAGTCTTCACCTTGAAACAGGGAGTTAATCTGTCCCTAAGACTCCTGAGCATTTAAGAAGATTTTGTACACTGTGCTAGTTGAAGAACATCGAGAATGAAACCGGTGTTCTCTTATCTTGCACGCTAAACAACACCCTTCGCTCAAAATGTTATGTTGAAATAGTCCAAAAGTATAATTTCTTCCAAGACCTTGATATCAATTCAAGAATTTCGTTCCTATTTAACAATATTGATCCTTTCGTTTGTAGATCACCGTTGCTACTTTTGTTTATGTCGCTCTGAATTACAGAGCGACATAAATAAATAGATTAGCAAAATCTATTGCGGTACATAATTTGATAGATAATGCTATGTATAAAAATGGAAATAGTTCATAAATTGCTGTTGTTGTCATTACAATTGGCAACAAATTCTCAGCCCAGTGTCTACAGTGCATTGTTAACCAATGTGAACTCCAGCAACACAAATTCCTTCGAAACAACGCAGTATAGGTTTAGAAAAGACTATCATCTTAAACTCTTCCTCAGAACATCATTTTGATGATCAGACAACATAAGACACTGCCTTTTTCTATGTTTCTGCTCTCATTTATCTACACAAACTCATGTCAGCTAAACGTAAGTGCTACTTAGTTCTAAAGAATTTAAAATAAACAAAACAAAATAATAAAACGATGTGTTGCCACGCGAGGGCGTTACAATTTTAGTACTTACCACTGTAAACACCATTACGCCAAAACAAAATACTTTAATGGCAATGAATGTCAAATGAAAATTTGATCGACTGGCTATTTTCCACCATTGAAAAGGCCTTGTGCTATTTCCTATCTTTGCAATCGAATTGCTAACAAAACTTGAGAACCGCCTTCTGCCAATTGTTCAGTTTATGTATCTTCTCGACGGTCAGCGCCCAAGGTCCGTTGTAGGCAGCTCGACTGTTTAGAAAGAGAGTATTTTATTTATTCGTCCCATCACAGGATAGGTACATTTTTTGCCCCGGGGGAGGGACTTCGCATATGAAGGGGTGGGGATATTCGTCAGAAATTTTGAAGTAAACCCCTAAAGGAGACCAAATCTGGGCTTCACATGAAACCCTAAACGAGACCTTCACGGCTACATATAGGCTACCCATATGATGGCGTTTACCCCAGAACACCCTAAGTTAGACCAAAATCCGAAATTTACACCCCTAAGCGAGACGACGAGCATCATCACCCCTTTCATATGCGAGCCCCCACCCCCACCCCCATCTCAGTCGTTCTTCTTGCGATCTTCACGTTTAAAGCCAATTTAAGCCGGGAAATGAAAAAAAAAAAAAGCATGCATGTTGTGTCAAATCTTGGAGCAGCAACATCACCAACCCAAACATCAAGAATTAGTACGAGGGGAGTATTAACTTAAGAGTCATCAAGTTTCAGCTTATGCGCCAATCCAAATGAACTGCATTCAAAGCGAGCGATATCTTGCAGCCGTGCTCCGGGAAAGCTAGACGACTGCCGAAAAAAGACATTCGTGCAAATAGAAAATAGACACAGCATCCGTTTGCCCATGGAAATGTGAACACATTTAAAACGCGTCCGTGAAGATGCGTGTGAAAATCGCCGGAGAGCACTTTTATTCGTGAAAAGTGCCAAAAGCCTTTTTTTTATTAGCTGATGGAAATGCCACTTTTGCCATAAGCTATTCTAAATGTGTTTTTTTTTTCTGGTAATAATCACTGCCCAATCTTCTTATTTACTGAAGAAATTTAAGAGCAGGTTTAAACTAGTGTGGGAAATAAGTTTATTGAGAAGTCCGAGCGTGCTGATCTCTATGTTCATCTCACGAGAATATTACACGTAGGGAAACCCAAAACAAACGAGAAATAAATAAATAAATAAATAAAGAAGCCGAATTTTTTTAATGCTTGGAGTTTCTGATTCAAAACCGATTGTAAACTGAGAATTGAATATCTCTAATTTCACTGATGAAAATGAAAATAAACAGTGCCAGTTGGATATATGTCATATTTTCGTTTTCGGAGCCTATTCACTCTTTAGAAGAAGTACGTAAATGCCTGTTGAACAGATATCCAAACAATTACGGAGTGTTGTCTTTGGATCCACATAGGGAGTGCCGTTGGCTAGTGCCGTTGGCTAGTGCCGTTGGTGTGCCAAACCTTTAGTGCCGTGTTGGCGTGTCGGTCAGAATTATATCGGATATCGGGCATCGTCTCTCGTCAGAGAGAGAAAATTTAGAGTAAGAGAAATTTTGTTCCTTTAATTTATGACAAGGAGAAATATGAATGCCGGTTGCCATAACGACATTCGTGGTAGTTTCGTGGTAGAGTTGACTCCTTGGTTCTCTTGTCGTCTATAATTATGTTCAGAATAGTTTCATTCAGATAAAAGGATGTTTACGTTTCGAGAATCAATAAAAGTAATAATTGTTGGTTAGGCTTGTTCACTAGTTTCATCCGCATGGCCGCAACATCACTTCTTTTCGGCTCGGAAATCGAATCAGCGATGAAAAGAAGCCAATTTTATCCTGGTAACCATGCTAACCGAAAAGGCCTTAATTTTAAAGGTTTTGGGAAGCAGAATTCCTACGCTATTCTTAACTCTCCGAGTAAAGTTCAAAATCCGCAACTGAGAGTCTATTCACAGACTTCATGCAACCAGTTCAGAAGATCAGGTTTATATTGCCGAGTGTCTCTAGTTTTTGTAGTCATCATTTAATAATTAAGTGTTAAGTATGGCTTGTTTATTGTTTATATCTAATTTTAATTTTATAAACAATGTACTTTAGTTTCCTGTCCCCAATTTTGTAAACTCTATGTGTCAAACAATTATACTAGGAGTATTTGTTTATGCGATTGATTCGATTATATTATCCCGTGCGTTTGTAAATTAAGTAGACATATTTAGTTGTTTAGTATTCTTAACCAGTCTTTTTCTTTTCTTTTTTTTTTTTTGTTTCTTCATTAATAGTATTGTATTAATTTTAGTTAAAGCCTTCTTTTATTTATGCAAATTCTTCACATTATGTTTGCTGACCATATGCCATTTAAGCCTCCGGCTTTGGCTGCTCTCATGTATTTCTCAGAGTCTGATATGAAGGAATAAAGAAATAAAGAAAGAATCCGAACCGAATCCGGGCTTCAGCTAGATTGGTTTTAATCACGCATTTGGGCTAAAATTACGCAGACAGCTGGGAAACGGCATCTTAGTCAGGGAATGATTTAATTTTCTTTTTTAACGTAAGCATGACTCACAGGGAACCTCTTGAAGTTTTGAAATCACTCGATTCTTTGCGTGGGATAAATTGTTATATTGCTTTGAACAATGGAATTACTTGTGGCCCAAAGGAGAGATCGTATGTGATTGGACTAATCCCTCCCTACCCCTCGTATTAATTTGTTTGGAATGTCACTTTGTCTATTCTTGTTCAAGCGAAAGATATTTTCGGGAAAGGTTTGTTTTAAGTTCGTTTCAAAGAAAGTTTAATACTATGAAGCTGTATAAATATGTCCACTTTGACCGCATAAATAGTATATCTCCATCTTATCTTTCTAAATAGTTGTCCAAACTTTGTTTATCTTCACCCTTGACTTGTCTTCCATGGGTTGGAAATAAACTTAGTGGAGGGCCGCTTAAGGTCTGAAGCTACGCAAGTACCGACAAATCTTACATTCCATGGTCTCCTTCGAAAACTGGCCATCTTTCTTTGTATGAAAACCGTGCTAAGCAAGGTAGCGACATCCTTCAGTAAAGTAACACATGGACTAAAGGTTACGGACTGCGTGTAAAACACGAACTGATTTCACTGGAATGCGGTTCTAACGCCCAGCGTGGACCAAGGTACAAAACTTGGACAACAGACCGAATGTCAAATACACTGCAGCTTTGAGTACTAAAATCCACATTGAAGCGTGCCCAAATATTCGATCACGTGACATTTAAAGCATGTTGAAGCTGTGGTAATTTGTTATGTTTACAGAGTTAGAGAAAACAAGCAACATTGGAAAGCAAACTTCGCTGATCCCGCGGTCCTGACAGTCGGCAAGAACATCAGTCGATCTAAGAGCAGCTGATTTATTCAACATTTTCTTGGGAGCACTCCAGAATCAGTGGGATACAAACGGTAGCAGTTAACGCGATTTTAAAAGGGTTATGTCCCATGCTATAACATTACTGTTTTACTTGGCCATCGTTTAGAATTTTTCCCTTATAACCAATTCCCGTGCGTAAATATTGCTGGCAATGTAAGAAAAAGGTGTGGAATGCATTCAAGTTAACGCGATATTCTGTTGTGTCATGATAATAACTCTTCAAGTATTCAATTGTTAGCCTCGGATACTGTGTTTCTAACGGTCTAATTGGCTCAATAAATCTCTGTCATCAGCTCATATACAGTGTGATTGCGCCGCTTGTCCAAACTGAAAAATATGTAACAGGGACCGAAAATTTCAGGTTTCTAAGCGTTCACAATTATATAAAATTTAATAAAAGTATTATCATTCCATTCGCGCTTGTTGATGTGATATGACATTGGTCATGGCCAATGAGCGCTTACATAAAACCTGTTATGGCCCACATCCGTTCTTCCAGTTGAATTTAGGGATTTATCACCCGAACAGGAAAGAACAGGAAATAAGGAGCTTTAACTTATAACATTGCGGTCGAAAAAACGAGGTTAGTGACCTATTTCCGTTTAGATTTTGGCAATTAAATCGCGCTATGAAGAAGAAAGTGAGGCCAGGCTGGCCGTATTGTAAAACAGGATTTGTCAGTCATAAGAAAATGAAAATATTTTTTCGTTTGGCCTCGACAACCGAGAGAAACAATGCGACACTGACATACAGAAAGGTTACAAAGCGCATGCGCGCATGCGCTCTCGAAGTAAACAACATCATGATCGTCAAAGGATCAGATTTTAACTCTTCATTAAATATTCGACTTCAAAGTATTTTGATAATTTGTGGAATCCTCAATAACAATATTTTTCTTGGAGGTAAGTGGAGAAGTAATTGCTTCAGAAGTGCCTTTTTAAGAATCGAAGCTACAATATAGTAGCGCTAACTCCTGTAAATTCATTTTTTTGTTCTTGAGTTTACAAACTGTGAGTTCGAGAATCGGAGGTTCTTTCACGCTTCAAAAACTCCACCTTTGGTTGCCTTCTCGTTGTTGTTAATCGAAAGGGGCGTTTGCCTAATAAATCCGTTAATTTCTTTAACGGCTTAACGTTCCGTAGACAAATTGTATTAACAGCGCAAACAGGATTAAAATGGTTTTAGATAAGATCAGAGAAGACTTGCCAAGAATTGAACGTAACTTAATTTGATCTTGAGACATTATCGGCTAGAAAAAAACAACCATTTCTCAAGTTTTCAGATCACATTTATGTTTAAAGTTTTATTACAAAATTCGTCGGAGGAGTTCAATGGTCTTTCTTTGATTCCAATATTTACCACATATACGGCTATGGACTAAGCCAATGTCTCCACTAAGACTCAAATTGTGTTCGGCAAGCGGGTACCATAGTGTTTTACAGGTACCTTATAGGAAACACGGTTGCTATCTCGGAAAAGGCTTGAGATTTTGAGTGATGAAAAAGTATGAGCCTAGAAAATATTAACGCCCCATAGAGATACTGTACGGCTGTTATGGGTACTTATAGAAATGTTTTAAACTGGTAGCAATTGAAGTTTCGGATAACCATACTTGAATTTCTGATTCGTTAAAGGCCTTCTAATGTGCAAGGCTCTTTAAGCTTAATTGTAGTGACAAAGAGACCGAGACTGAAGACCAGTTCTGGAATACTGTGACGGTGACCCACGAGACGACCGTTATTTGGAAACAATAATCGTGCAATTTTGTCAAGTTCAATTCCGTGAAGTGAGATGCAGCTTTTTTAGAACACTGGAAATCAATGAAACTTACTTCAAAGAGGAATCGTTTTAGAATAATTGAGTTCCAGGATAATTGGCACCACATGGTACTAACTGCTGAATATAACCCACGGAGGTCCTAGTGTCTGACTTCCAATTCTTGGTCGGCAAAGACGAATTTGACTAATGGTCGTGGGTCGTGTGGGTCGTTAATTTCTAGAACACTCCATGATATTACTGCTTTCCAGCGGAAAGCATTTACGTCATGTATTTCGTTTAGATTCCTTGAAGTTAGCTTGAGTCGCTTGAGAACACTGAGAAAACAATGGTCCTAATTGTTCATCATGAAGGCTTTTAAGTCTTCAAAAAAATTAAATAAATTTTCTGGCCTCGTTGGACTAAACCCTCGGTCTTGTCCTTAATTATCCAAGGAAGAATTGAATTGATAAAGTACATGTACGCAGCGACAGAGATAATCTCAATTAATGGCCTAATCGGATAGGATGTAACATGAATTGGAAACAGCTGTTAAGATAAGCGGCATCTCATGGTCCTAATTGCTCATGAAGGCTTGTTGTCTGGCCTCGTTGGACTAAACCTATATATTCTTGCTCTTAATTACACAAGGAAGAATTTAATTGATGACGTACTTGTGCGTAGCGACACTAGTAATTGTCCTCAAGTGCAGAGCATCAGAAATGATCTCAATTAATGGCCTAATTGGATAGGAGGTAAAACGAATGCGATATAATTAAAGGTGGGCAGACACGAAGGGTCATGTTGCAGGGACATGTTGTAGCGACAAAGAGCTTGTGTAGTTCACATTGAGAAGACGTGTAGCAGGGAGGTGTAGCGGGGAAATGTAGCAGGGACAAAATCACAACATGTGTACACACGTGAAAATGTCGCGGGTAAATGTCCCAGGGATATGTTGCAGCGACATGTTCCCTCGTGTGAGCTGATACTTTTATAATTGGGCAACACCCAACACGCAACACGCTACACGACCCTAATGCATGTCGCCTTAGTGTGTACACATCTCTTTGTCGCTGCATTATGTCGCTGCAACATGTCCCGGCAACATGACCCCTCGTTTCTGCCCACCTTAACAGTTATTGGATAAGTTGAATATGAGTTCGAGATTTGTGTTATGTGTAGCGGAAACTGAAGGGTGCGACGGATAGTTCAAATCAATGCTTAGTGGAGATCATTGAAGATTACAATCGACATTGAACTAAACCCAACCGCCCATTAATTAACCAGCAAACGACTTTATTTCTGCCTCGAAAAAAAATGAATTCATAACCATTTTTATGATACGCGTACCGGAAGAGCTTGGTGTCTCCCAGGCAAGTAAACAACTTTTAAAAGCTCATTCAAACTTATTTGGCAAACGTTTTCGCGTTCCAGCAAGCACGAAGTGTCTAAAAAGTTAACTGGATCAACATTCTTGAATAAGTACCGTCTCTATTTTGGTCAACTTTATCAGAAAGTTTACAGTTGTAGCTAAGTTACCTGGCTTGTATCAATGCAAGGTCACAGGAAGCCTAGCAGCCATTCATAGCCTAAGTCACTGAGCAAACAACTGCAAGATTAAGCGTTAAATATGGAAAGGCATAACTTTCTTACCTAATCTCTATTCTTTTGGTGTTGAAGTTGTGTCTTGTGGTGTGGTTTTGTCATTATGTGACGAGAATTGATGGTTACGTGTTGTGTTTCCACAATGACGTGTTGTGCCGTGTTTACATTTTATGCAACGAGGTTCTTTTATGACGTCGAGTTTCTCCCTTTACGTGATTATAAACACAGCACGTCAAAAGAATACCTCAACACATCATGACCGAAACACAACACGTAACCAGGAAGGGGGGTTGTTCCCTTGTTCCCCAGTTCAAATTCTTACAACTCTTTCTTACGTTGGCCAACTTGCCTCTTACATCCCAGTTCTCGTGTTTCTTTCCCCATTGATGTCGCACCACATTTTCTTTAGAAAGTAAACCCTCATTAATGGAAAAGGGCACTGTAAACTTGCAGGTGAAGATTACCTTTTTTTGTTTTTATTGGCCAAGACCCTATCACGTGACCTTGCGAATTGCAAACTGCCTTTCTTTTGCTAATTGAGCTTGTGATATATGTATCTGAGTACTTGTGAAAAATATGTTGGATTTGAGTATTTCATAAAATGAAATCATAGGTGAATGGTCATTACAGTTTAGGAAGCAACTTGTGCATTTGTGACGAAGCCTTCTAAATACAACCCTGATTCTTTGCAGCGCCTGCAACGAAAGGTCATTTCAGGCTTCCTTTGGTGTCTCATATATTCTCTCGTATAACTTCATCTTTACCAGGATGAAAACGAACTCTTAATTGATCAGCTTTCAGATGGCTTGATAGCTCAAATGATATCCCAGAGGGCAGCGCATTCTTCAGTTCAAGTTTGAAACTGTGTAACATGTTTCTTTGACTACGATGATCATTTTCCTATGAAATCAGACCTTTACTATTGCCAAAATGTAGATAACTAAACAATTTTCATATTTTTTGTCCATACTTGCATGACGACATATTTCTTTTTAAGTAAGCTAACTTCACTTCCTAAATAAACTCAATTACTTGACAAATAAGTGCAGTTGTTCCCTTTGGTTAAGTAGTTTGCATCGACGCCCTCTTTAATCTGAAGCATTTTGTTTTTAGCAATGTGTTTTCCCTGGCTTGCCGTATATGGACTTTTTCTTACACAGGCAGCTGGAATGATGGACCCTCTGCCGTCCGCTTTGAGTGAGTGAAAGCCCATTAACTTTATCTTTGCAATGTTTGGGGTTTGCAACCGCACAAAAAATGATGGCAAAATGAGAAAAATAGGCACCCATTGCGTAGGTGTGGTAGTGCAGTAACACACCACTTTATCAGTTCCATATTGTCAACTGAGCTGCGTTTTGTCTTGCAGGAGATTCAAGTTTTCTCTGCGTAATATGTAGTTCTAGTAGTGCACGATATTGTTTTGGTACCGTATATTATTATAATGCCATCGCAGATGTCTTAGGTAAATACCAAACCCAAAATACTAAACCCGGAAAGATTGAAGAAAATAAAAGGGAATCGAGAAACATTGTCCTTGAGGCTGACATTATTAGTTTATCATTTTCAAGCTCCCTTACAACTTCTTTTTCACCACAAGTTTAAGCGCGCACTGTGAGCTTATGATAGCTTTCTAATACCAAAGTTCACTGTCATTATACCCTGTCCGGAGGGGTTAGTATCTGGATGGGAGGCCTCAAAAATATACCACCGAAAATTCCATTTTAACCCTCAAAAATGCGAACTCAGCAAGGTCCAGATTTTGTTAAAAGTACAAGGAAAGATTACGTTTTTTGCAAACGTTAGCCGTGTAGCACTTATATTTGAACAGACTTAACTGATTAGAGTGCAATGTGAAGTGCTAAGTTTCTACCCCATATAAACCGTGTGAGAGTTAGCCCTACTGATGGAAATGGGCCCACATAAGGACAGAGAAAGTACAAAAGTACAATAGAAAAATTTTGTTAGCCTGCTTCTGATTTTTTAAGTTGTGCAAAACAAAATAAATATTGATACACATCTTTTAGGAAGAGCAGAAGAAAGTTTCAGGACGGTCGATCCAGAATAAAATATTTTGCCATCAGCAACAAAATTTGCGACATGAAAACAACATAAATTTTAAACTGCAAATATCAAAAGCTACCATCAGCCAAAAACATTTTGGGAGAGTTTTGCTACGTTCAATTTTTCTATTGTACTTTTGGCTGCACACGTAAATCGCAAAATCGAAAAGGACATCGAATTTAGCGGGCTCTGTGATCAAGTTACCTTGTGTGTTTACTCGCGAATCAAAGGATACATCTGTGTCAAAATGATGGCAAGACACCGAGTTTTAGTTTTTGTTAGTTTTTTTTTCTTTCAAGTGTTATAAAGTTTGACAAGAAATGTGTGAATTCAAAACAAAGATCACAATCGCTCAACTCTTGCATTTGTGGTTGACCATTGTTTCTGCAAAGTCAAATATCTACTCTCGCAGACGAGGTTAATTATCACCAAGTAATTCCATCGTTCATCGTTTTGGAAATAGCAGCTGCTTTATTATTCGTCAGCGTCGCAAACACCCGGAAGTCGGACCTACGACCTTCCGACAATTGTTTGTCTTCCAATATAGAAGTGACGTAAGGTTAATAAAAATACTACTACTACTACTACTACTACTACAACTACTACTAATAATAATAATAATAATAATAATAATAATAATAATAATAATATTGTTTATGAGCATTGGTCTACAATGCGAAATTGATAAATGCGCAGCTATCCACATCAAGAGAGGAAAACATGAACAAGGTGACGAGCTCCCTTCAAACAGTGGACAAGAAGTACCAGAACTTGGAGAAGACGACTACTATAAATTTCAGGGGAAATTTGAGAATGCCATCCATCTCGAACAAGAACTGCAGAAACTGGCTGGCCGTGAATACCTTAGGAAGGTAGGAAGGTAGGAAGGAACCCACGAAGGTCGTGGGTTCAATTCCCACCCTGGTCAGAGTTTTTCTCTGTCCTTGTGTGGGCCCATTTCCATCTGTAGGGCTAACGCTCACATGGTTCATATGGGATTGAAATCTAGCACTTCACATTACACTCTATTCAGTTAACTCTGTTCGTGAATACCTTAGATGACTATCTGTGATATGGACATCGCCCCTATCAGTTCCACGAAAGGTCATGACTAAGAATCTGTTTGCAATTCCAGTACTTCTCTATCACATGTGGACAACAGACTGGAACATTCAACATCTACAAGAACTTGAAAGAAAGACACGTAAAATAAAACTGTTATATTACTGTTCTAGTGGAATGATGAATGAAATGGAATGAATGAAATGGCGGCAGCTCGTGCTTGCTACACTCTCCGCGTTTTTGGTCTAGTTTGCCTAACTGTGGTTCTGTATAGACTTAAAATTAATGAATTTTCTCGCCGTGCAGCCGCTGTTAGAATTCCTGTGTTGAAACAAACCAGTCATGGGGCGTCGGTTGTAGTTCTGCCATTCGACTCTCATGTTTCTCTATCTGCGTATTTCGCAATCTGCTGTGATGTCTCTTCTAATCCTGGTCCTGTGGTTGCCCAAGGTTTATCAAGATCACAGTTTATAGCATCTGGAAATTCAGTAGGCTGTGGCCGTGGAGTTAGCTTTAGAGTCAACATAAGATCTTGCGTTAACTTACAACGAAACGGCTTATCTGTCAACCCACCTTTGCAATCTATCATCCAGTGGCATCAATCAGTACAAAGCACCATTAAGACGCGGATTTCTTCGAACAGGAGAACAAGACTTTTCAGAAGTTTTATCAGGGAGCGAAATTTTAATAACCTAATAGATTGCATTTCGGCTTGCTCAACTTCTCCAGATTTGCATATCAGAGTCAACACAAGATCTTGCGGTGACTTACAACGAAATGGCTTATCTGTCAACCCACCCTTGCATTCTAGCATCCAGTGGCATCAATCAGTACAAAGCACCATTAACACGCGGATTTCTTCGAACAGGAGAACAAGGGGTTTCAGAGGATTTATTAGGGATCGAAACTCTTCTAAACTAATAGATTGCATTTCGGCTTGCTCAACTTCTCCAGATTTGCATATCATTGTCACGGCTAAGGATTCTAGGAACAATGAGCAACACCTTTCTGTTCGGATTACATCACGCCATGATCACTCACCAAAAATCATCACTCACAATGCTAGGAATTCATCCAACCTTGTCCATGTAAACATTGCCAAGAAAACATCTGATCGGGCACCATTCTTAAAGTTCGCAACTTGGAATATCCGTTCTCTGAACAAAAAGGCATCATCTGTGTGTGACCTGGTTATATCTAAGAGGATCGACATATTAGCTGTGGTTGAAACCTGGCTCACTACTGACAATATATCTGACCCAACTCTGGCTGATATTATAAAATCCCTTCAGGACTTCAACTTCATTCATTTACCTAGAGAAATGCGGCGTGGTGGTGGTGTAGGTTTCTTTTTGAGGAAAGGGCTAAATATTACACAAAATGAGATCACTCTGTTTAATGCTTTTGAGTACATGGATATATCTATTTCGACTCCTACGTCGTCAATGCGCTTTGTTACCGTATATCGACCTCCGCCCTCAAAGAAAAACAAACTCTCTGTCGGCATGTTCTGCGATGACTTTTCTATTCTACTCGAGAATCTTGCGGCTTCGCCTTGCAACCTGATAATTACTGGAGACTTTAATTTTCATGTTGACAATCGCGAGGATGCTGATGCTTTGAAGTTTTTGGACATGTTGGAAGCAGCTGGGTTTGAGCAAAGGGTTGTGGGCCCAACCCATAAACGTGGACACACCCTTGACTTAGTTCTAGTGAGGAATGATGATTTTCTATTACTTGGCCTTCCAGAAATTGTTTGTTTTCCTAACAAGATCTCGGATCATAGTGCCATAGTGTGCACCTCTGATATACCCAAGCCCTGTGCGACAAGAAGAACGTTTCAATGTAGAAAATTGCGCAAGATAGATTTGGATTTATGGAACAAGAATTTACAGGATTCTGCATTATATAATTCTGATTTAAACGCATGCACAGATCCTAATGTATTGACTGTTCAATATGACAAGGTTCTAAGCAATCTCATTGAATTATATGCTCCTGTTCGCACTCGTACTGTGACACTACGTCCTTACTCGCCATGGTATGATGACAACTTGAGGTCTCTGAAGAGAGCTAAGCGCCAAGTGTCAAGTCTGGCTTAGAGGTCCATCGCCAGATATTTGAAGAATGCGTTAAATTCTGCAAAGCAAGAATACTACAAGAATCAAATTTCAGGGTCTGATCAGAGGCAGCTCTTTAGAATGATTGATGGCCTTTTCAAGGTCAAGTCAGCCCTGCTCTTACCAACATGTGACTCGCCTCAGGGATTGTCTGAGAAGTTTGCCACCTTTTTCTCCGAAAAAATAGTGAATCTGAAAGATAGTTTGCACTCGTCAGTCTTGGCGACGATGGATTTGTCAGTAGCGCCTAGTCAACCATTATGTCAGACAACATTCTGTGATTTCTCTGCGCTTAGTGAAGTCCAATACTAAGTCGTGTATATTAGACCCTGCTCCAACTAGTGTGCTCAAGCATTCTATTAAAGCCCTGGCTCCAGCCATCACCTCTATTGTCAATGCTTCTCTGCTATCTGGTGTATTTCCATCATCCCTTAAAAAAGGTGTAATTCACCCTTCGATCAAGAAGCTGTCCCTTGACCGTGAGGCATATCCGAGTTATCGCCCTATCACAAACGTTGCATTTCTATCGAAGATGCTCGAACGTGTGGCCGCTACGCAAACGCTGAACTATCTTATAGCCAATGGGCTTTTAGCCAAGTTTCAGTCTGCGTATCTATGTTTCCACAGCACAGAAACTACGTTATTACGAGTGTTTAACGACATCCTTGTTGCTATTGAAAACCACCGGGATGTTGAACTTGTTCTTCTAGATTTATCGGCGGCGTTTGACAACATTGAACATTCTGTTTTACTTGGTCGTTTGGAACACCGTTATGGATTTGATGGGAAGGTGTTAAACTGGTTTAGATTATACCTGATTGGTAGATCCCAGCAAGTACTAATTGCGGAAGTGAGTAAAGTTAAAACACACCTGTTCCGCCAGTGCTATAGACCCTTTTCATAAATGACTGCCAATTTAAATTCTTTTGTATGCATTTAAATTAGCCTCACTAACCTCGTGTCAGTGTAAAAATTCTTTTGAATTACCAACTTCAAAATGAGGTTAGTAACGCTAATTTTAATATTGTCAAAAGAATTTATAATTGGCCGCCATTTTTGAAAGTGGTCTATAGAGTATAGAGATCATATTATATATAGTTTATAGAGATTACTATTATTATTATGTCTAGTGTGTAAACCTCATTTGTAATTTTAGAGTTTCTCATACTGCATGTAATTTGAATGTAAGATTTGAATGTAAGATTTGAATGTAAGATTGTAAGATTGTAAAGCTTTGAGAATTTTGTAAAGCTCAATATATATTATTGTTATTATTATTATTATTAAAATACGGAAACTATTGTAAACACAATCACGAGTCTAATGCTATGATATACCTACCTTCTCACAAAGGAGGAAAAGGACTGCAGCAGGTAGAGATTTTGTACAAATCAACAAAGATTAAAACGGCACACTACCTGACAACCAGCACTGACCCACACGTCCAACTGGTGGCGACTCAGTCCAGAAGCACAAAGAAACAAATTCAAGTTACAAAATGTCAACCAAGAAACATCAAATCTGTACTCAAGAAAGAAATAGGGCAGAAGTTTGAGCAAGATGTAAAGCATCAACCCTGGGTAGGGCAGTACATTGTTCACCAATGGCAAGACGAAGACTAGGAGAAGGAAAGTTATAACATCAGTAAGATATGGAGGGGCATCCCAGATGTTGCCTTTAGTATATATAGTAGTATTCTACAACAGTGCTAACAACAAAGGTATATCGTAGAAAGAAGTTGAAAGAAGGAGAACGAGGTCTGATATGTCGGCTATGTCACCAGAAAGAAGACACAGTACCACACTTGTTATGTAGCTGTTCTGCTATTGCTCAGTCTCTGTACAAGGCAAGACACGATCGCATGTTACGCCCGGTTTATCATCAGATGCGATCATTGTATGGTTTCGTCACAGACCAAGATTCGACGCCGTGGTACAAGCAGTCCCTACCAAATAACTCTGTGGATAACGAGAAAGCCAAAATCCTCTGGGATATCCCCATACAACTGGATAAAGCACCGCAAGACGGCGCAAATAAACCTGATATCATGGTCATGGACAAGAAGAAGAGAAGAAACAATGGATCCTGATTGAAGGAACTGTGTGCAACGTAGGATGTATTGATGAACGATACTTATACAATCAGTACAAATACACAGACCTATGAGCTGGCCTGAAGAGACTTTACCCTAGATTTCGTGTTACTCAAGTGAACATTGTATTTGATTTCCTAGCAGGTTATAATAAACAGCTTGTAATTAACTTGGATAAAATAGGTATAAAGGACGAAAACAATCTATTAGACAATGCCAGAAATGGGTAATCTTACAGAACTGCAAGATCGTGAAAGCAGTCTATTCATTCAACTGACTTTCTTCACATTAGCCGAGACACTGTCCATCTTAAGTCAAGAATATCGCTTTGAATTTTAAATTCCGCATATTCTTCGTAAAATTTGAACTACTGAAAGTGTAGGAGAAGCGAAATAATAATATTATTAGCACCGGGAACTAATTAGGGACACCGTATATTTCAATCAAATGAAATCGAACGTTGCTTTTTGAGGAGAAGGGAATACCGGGGTACTTGGAGAAAACCTCTCGGAGCAGAGGAAAGATTGGTGGGAGGTGCGTGCTCTCACCACTTCGACAGCCCCGCTCTCCCATACTTCCTGCCGGAAAAACTAACGAATAATATGGACATTGTACACAATAATTCATTTTTCACGACAAGTTATATTTTTATGACAGTTTCAGTGGCGGATCCAGACCTGGAGGTAATGTGGGGGCCCGCTCTCAAACAATTTTGTTTTTGCTCTTTCACACTTTTGGTGGCTTTGGTCCAAAAATAAAGGGAGGAGGGTGGGGGGGGGGGGGGGGAGGCAGGCCCCTCCCCTAGATCCGCCACTGCGTTTCGTTTTCGTTGAATCATAGGACCTTTGACCTTTTTATGTTGCCAGTTTTTTGAAACTAGCATTTTGTCTGCATAGTAGTAGATAAGTCGACAAAATCCCATGAAATTAGTTGAGTTTTGTCATCTCCTTCTTCTTATGCTACTTTGGTTTACTTTAATAGTTGAACCGTTTTCTACCTCCATTCGATGTCCTCAGAGCCAGGAATTCCATTGGAGGAAAGCGGATACCACTGGTCTTGACATTGTTTTCTATTACACATGTGGCTCAGGTAATGTTTAAACGCGAAAGCAAGAAAAGTATAGTTAATAAGCAATTCATTACAACAACGTAAAGGAAATAAAAGAACGACGAGGTCGTTTTTTGATCAGGGCCTGCATATTGAGCGAGTTTCAATCGACTGTCGTAAAACCAAAACCAAAGTAATTACTTTGGCCAATCAAAAAGGACGGAAACAATCCAGTAAACCAATCAAAACTCGAAGTAATTGCACGTAGCCGACACAAAGTGCGGGAAAATGTGCACGCGCAAGCCACGATTTATTTTGGTTTCACTTTCTATTGGTTGAAAAAATGGCGCGAGAACTTTGAACCAATCACTGAGTGAATTAAATGCGAAACCAAAGCAATTCGCTAATTACTTTCGACACTCAATTGAAAATCGCTCTATATACTCAAAGACTCAACGTTAATTTGTTCCAACAGATAAGAATCTCTATATCTGTCTGTGATAAAGAACGAAATACACCAGTAGACTTCATATATCATTGTTTCATATATCATTAAATAATAATAAATTTTATTTCTACAAGACCTATACAAGAGCTTACAAATTTGGTGACATTTGAACTATATATTGTATACTTAAAAACTGGATTTTCAAAAGAGACAAAACGTGATATATAGATATATATTTTTTACTAACAAATATAATCTTAACACAATTTAGTATATAGCTAGCTTCATATTTAAATGTTTCTAGAGGGAATAAATGCCCGAGTAGAAATAAACCTAATGGCTACCAGCGGCATTAACCTTTAGGGGGCAGTCATCTATAAAATCACCTATCTTGGGAAAAGGTGTCCTTGAATCCCTGACACTTGTATGCACTGTTCTTAAAACTTCAAAGGACAGAAGGGGTCTGAGCCAAATAATAAAGTGATAAGGTTCGTTGTTCTCTTATGACAGTGTCTCTGCTAAATGTTTTGGAAACGGTGACACTCGATACCCATGCAGCCATTTTGTTCCAAATAATAGAGGAGTAGACGACCCCATCTCAACATCCAACACTGACTGCTATTACTTTCGCTTCTTCTCATCCTATTGCTCTTTAAAGATTGTAGACGGTGGCTGGGTCTACGTCACTGGGTCACTTGACCAGAAATGCCGTGGCTTTATGGCCCATCTTGCTTCTGAGCTTGTGACGGCACTTCTAAGACGGAATCGCTCGTTATCAAGGAGGTTGAAGGTGTGGTTCAACTTCAACATTCTTGCAAACCTTGCTGCTTGCTACAACCCCTCCTTTTTTTGTATGACAGAGTTTTGCCCACAGTACATTTTCCCCACAAACGCACTGCTTGGTAAATCGGACAGGGGCATGTTATACCGTAAACAAGGAGTCTCTGATCTCCTGTTTATTCAGAGCTAGACCCTAATCTACTCGGGTATATTAAGGGCTGGGTCATTTAATCCGTAGTCAAATAGTGATGGGGTGGCCAATCTTGAAAATGGTTCCCACAGTTTGGACAAAACTTGGTGACAGGTTACATCCCCACTGTTTTACTTGAAATATATCGCGTGACCAAATAACAGACCCCTTCTGGTTTAATTTTGAAAGCTTCTGCAGACATGGAAAAACGTTGCTTTATCAACGTTTTGTTCCGTAGATTTACTACCTACCCGAGAATCGTACCCAAGGTAATTGGAACGGTTGTCAAACCGTGCTGAAAGTCTGTTTAATTAGTATGTATAAAGTTACATTAGTGACAGTTCCAATTACACTGGGTATGGTACTTGGGTACGTCGTAACACTATCACATGCAATAAACTGTTGATAAAGTACCGTCCTTCCCTGTCTGCAGAAGACATAAAACCTAAACCGGAAGTGGGCTGATCATTGGTCACGTCATTGAGTGCCATGGCAACAACACTAATAGCTTAACTTACTTTGGGAAGTCGTTTACCATGACTGAGCTAGAAGCCTTTAGCACGCATAGTTCTCCAGATAGACCACCCCTGGGAGTTTTACACTAATTAACAACTGACCCACTCCTTAATATACCTGAGAACAAGAGCAAGAAGCAAATCGTCAAAACAATTATTTTTTTACCTTCTGATTTTATCTAAATTTGTTATAAATTTCATTTATTTTCAATCATTATATTTCACTTGTAAAGTGCATTTCATCATGTACGCAATGGAAAATCGCCCTATATAAGTTTTTATTATAAGTGTTCATTATTACTTAGTTCTTATTAACCGAGAAGGAGGTCGGTATGGGAGAATCTTGACGGAGGTCGTGAGTACACGAGGTCAAGATTCTCCCATACAGACTGACTAAGCTGGGTTAACAAGATGTTTATTATATGGCAAACAAGAACAATTTAATTCGTTTAGTGTAACTGGTTTGTACTAACTGATATTTTGCTTGCGAACGGCGATGAGTGGCGATGAGCTGAACTTAATTCTGTCAAAGTTTGCTCGTCATCCTCTCTTTTGTCATCATGCTGTTTGGCACTTCCCACTTGGTAGTTCCCAGTCCTTGTGAGACAGAACCATATAATAATGTGTATTAATATTATTATTGGCTGACAATGCAGAGATTCCTAATAAGCCTTGAAGAGAGCACTCGCACTCGCCTCCCACCAATGTGGCCCTGGTTGGATTCCCCGTCCTGGCGTCACATGTGGGTTGTTTGTTGGCTCTCTACGAAATACTCTGCTCCACTACGAGAGGTTTCTCTCTGGGTACAACGATCCACCTTCCACTCACCTCCTCAAAAATCAACCAGCAATTTGGTTTGATTTGATTGGTTATCTGTAGAGTGTCCCCAATAAGTGCCCCAGCGCTAAACACAACTGACGCTTAAATGATTATCGAGATTAAGCATGACGTTTACGGCCAACGGAAAACGGGAAACGGCAGGCTTCTACTTATCATAAAAGCGTGAAAATTCTCTTCTTTTAACTTGTCAAATTCCTTTGAGAAGTTGCTTGATATCTGGAACTAACAGGACAGAAATGAGCTAATATCAAGCAGGGTTCTTCCGTTTTGGGCAAAACCCTAATTTCACTCCGACGTTTGCCGTTTGGCGTAAACGTCATGTTTAACCTCTTCATTATTAAGCCAATAACGCCATCGTCGTAGAGAAGCTGTCATGAAACAGAGAAGTTTCCATGCAATCTTGTCATGAGTGATACGATGAAAACTGCGGTTGTGGTTGTATTGTCACATCCAGGAACCAAAATGTTGGAACTGACGAATATTTAAAAATTAAAGATATTGTGCGAAGTAAATTAATGCTGCGAAAAGAACAGTGTAAATTGCCTGAACAAAGCCTATGAATGAAGTTTTCTTAATCTTGTCCATAACTGAAATTGTTTGTAATGAAGTCTATAGCTAATAGTTTCGTTTTTTTTCCAATGTCATAACGTAGGCAATCAAGAAATGTCTCAAACTCTCCACTGCACCAACGGCTACAAGGCTCACTACAGAAAAGACCTCATTCCCGATGCCATGAAAAAGGCAGCCATTCCTATGGCTATGAAAAAGGGATTTATTACAGGAATGGACCAAGAACCCTCGTTTGGTCTCTTTTCCACGGGGCCTGACTACAATATGAAAAACGGAGCTGTCGTGGTTTTTGCATGCGTTAACCCAAAGTAAGCATGACTTAATGAGTACACTTTTTAATACCAATCAAAATCTAAGGTTATTTATACATTTATTAACGCGATATTAATTTGTTGGTATCTTTGTGACTTCTCATATGTCCTGAGTAGTCGAAGGACTAGAAACTAGCTGTACCCTTTCTGCATCTCCTTCCTTGAATTATTCTGCAATTGATGCACTCTATTCGTCGATTCCAATCACTCTTGTACACAATAAACTTGCGTTCACCTGAAAAGTCAACAACTGCTCTCTTGGAATTCCTTAGTCCATAACCTGCCATCCCTTACAGCACAAAGCATCATGACATTACATAGTTCTCATTTCCATTTATTGTTTTTTTTGTACGCAGCAAGTAAAATGAAGGGCATGCAGAGTGGAGAATCGTACAGGCAATTTAAAGTCAGTCGACGAGAGTAGAGTATCACCCTTGTATTGGTTGATTCCAAATTAGGGACCTTAAGCTTCGAAGAGGATAACCGGAATGATTACGTCACCAGAAAATGCGATTTCTCTTTTTCGGGGGAGAACTGTTTGACTATTACAACTTGTTTCTTTGGTAAAATGTGTGCCGATTTTTCTGGTGTAAAAGGGTATGAACAGTGAGAGAAAAAAGTGAGAAATTATCGCGGTGTATCGCTCACGTTTGGCCATTTCACGTCACGCTTTTGCGAATGATAACAAGAAAATAGTATATCAATGCAAAGCACTCTTACCGGTCGTGCAGTATTTTGCTTACTAAACCTATAGTTTTCAGTTAACGTTTTCCTTATCGCGGATGTCGTCATTGCTTACAATCCCCATTGAAGAAGATAATCCCCGGGTCCTACCTTCTTTCTACATGCAAAACTGAATACAGAAAACATAAAGCTTCAAGATGATCCACCATTAAGGTGCCTTCTGGCGTTAATATCTTCCTCCTCCCACTAAACAGATCCTTATAAATGTCACTGATCCATTCAGTTTCTCAGTCCCCGAGGATACTCGATTACTCTTTGAAGGTCTTTGTAATCTTCCACCTATATCCAGCTATCCGGCTTTGAGTTTATCCAATGAGTTATAGTGCAAGGCACACTCATGAGTGAAGATACTTCTTGCTCAAGTGTTTAAGAATAAAAGTGCCATTATAAGAACGGTTTTATCTTGGTTAACTTTTCCCTTCTCTTGGTTAGTCACACTATCTCTCTTGGACAACCAAAGAATGCGTGTTATGGATAGGTAGTCGCATGATTTTGAGTGAAAATTGGAATAAATGGGCAAGCAGAAAAATCATGTGATCACTTATTAATGACTGACCTGAAAAAAATATCGAGAAAGCCTGTAGCAATTAAGCACACGCCTATCACGTAATGACGGAAAAATTGCGCCATCCAGGGCTAGCATTTGATTGGTCATATGAGGCTTACTTTGATCATTAAACTATTAGAACGTCTGGCTTGTCATGTCTTTTTGCAATGATTACCTCCGCACTTTGTTACCTGAAAACTGCATTTCTCTCACACTGGATTGTGAGTATTAGAACAATTCGTTATATCCTTTGTGATGCGTCCAGAAATGCACTGATGAGACGCGGGGGGGGGACTCTCATCGGAAATTTTAAATTAAACCCCTAAAGGAGACCAATCTGGGCGTAGCCCAGGGTTTTGTTTTTTTTTACCCCTAAAAGAGACCATATTAAAACACGGATATATAAAAAGTACAATGCCTTTTAATGATGGCAAAGACATTATCATCCAATACTATCAACTACGTGAAGAAATACAAAAGTGTAAATCTACACTTTTATATTTCTTCGCGCAATCCTAAAGGAGCCCTTCACGACCATATATGATTGCGTTTTGCCGAGAACACCTTAAGTGAAACCAAAATCCGAAATTTCTACCCCTAAGCGAGACGAGCATCCCTCCCCTTTTTATATGGGAGTCCCCCCTCCCCCCTCGGGGTCTCTGTACGTTCATGATATTTGAAACCTGCACATATCATCAAACCTGTCTTTGCGACTTAAATCAAACTAGACGAAATGGAAGCAAAACGAGAGGGAGCAAAACAAAGGTTTACGACGTACAAAAAAAACTACCCACCACAAGCCAACTGGCGTCGTTTTTACGCGTGGATATTATCCACGAGTTTTGGGGAGAATCTGTATGCAAATTTGTCACTCCTGCGTAACGGCGTAAGTGTTTGAGCACTTTCCGCTGCATTTTAATAGAAGAACGAGACTGAAGACGTGAGAAAATGGCCTTCTTCGAAGATGAAGCAAAAGATTCTGACCAAGTACATATTGATGCAATTGATTGTGCACCGCCTTTCACTCACCAACACGTACACTTAAATGTCGAAATCGAATCGACCGACACATGGTGAGAAGACAGTCCCTGTCGATCCCCTAAGCTCACGGGGGATTAATAAATTCCATTTGGAGAGTGTCATCGAAGCTATCACGAAGTTTAGCAAACTATGAGTCATCAAAGCCATGTCAACCCAACTTGAACAACATGACTGACATGACAAACAGTGCTTCCAGACGCTAGTACTTGCGTGACGGACCAGGAAGAATCATGACAAACTTTCGAAAGACTCGGTCATTGATTATGCAAGGAAAACTGATGAGGAATCCGTACCGACCTCAAGACAGATGCTCCATCTCCAGATACTTTAGATGCTCTAACTCTATCTCTATCTCCGATAGAGCAAATGTAAACATGCTCCTCTTTCAGAATTCCTTACAAGGAAACGTCGAGCTTGTTTCCTAAACACAAGGTAATTAGAGAGTGTATGGTACATTATTTAAAGAAGAACGTACCGAGCTCGTCTGAGTTGAGAAAGTGTTTATCTCTTGCTTTTCGAAAGTATATTGCAGTAAGAATGTCTAGACCTAGACCACAACTCAGACGTAACAAATCTTCGAAAGTAGGAGATTTCGGCTAATTGTCGTTTTTATCTTATTACCCGAAGGACCGCTAAACATAAAAAAGACTTGTCAATACTATTGTGTATTCAAGATCATTATTATAGCTCTCAGATAGTACGTGCGCTGTAATTGGCTAAATTAGCGGGCCGTATTCTACAGTACGGCCCGCTGTACAGCCCGCTAAATTTAACATTTCGACAAAACATCATCTAGCGAGTTTTTCATGTCATTTCTGTTGCATAAACTTGTACTGAAAACTGTTTGAATCTTGCAAGCAACTATTTCAAACTTAACAGCCAAGAAGATGTAGTTTTTGGGATTTTGGCACGGCATTTTTTGTGGCAGTTGAACCTTCCGCTTCACTTTGCCTAGTTTCCTTGCCCGCGCGCCGGTTAACCTCAGAGATATAATAAATATCTTACTAACCTCGTTTTCTCGGTCCGTTCTGTAAGTTACGGATCCTCGTTTTTTCCCGTTGATTTATGGCCCGCGCGCTTCCATAAATCAACGGGAAAAAACGAGGATCCGTAACTTACAGTACGGACCTCGAACTCGGTTAGTAAGAGGTATATCCGTTACTAAGCGTTCAGCAAAATTGAACCCACAAAATAAGAGTTACGTGCATCAAGAGAAAAGTCAGTGATATCAGGAGACATCAATTGAGTATTTTTGCACTTGCTGTGATCAGTTATGGTACAGATCATCTGTCTCTTAAGTGTAACAGTAGACAATATAGTAGTGAATGTTCGCAAAGTTTGTTTGATTAATGTATAAATGGCTCAAAAAGTCTTCATAATACTGAATGGATCTGCTCTACTTGCCATTCTAACCTAACTGAAGGGAAGTTACCATCCTGTTCTAAAGCAAACAAGATACAGTACTAGTTTCCTAGAAAAAAACTCTTTTGGAAGAACCCTTAGTTTCTCCCGGCATTTCATTTATGCAATTATCTATTCATGGTAACGTTGTTAATATACCAGCTGATGTGAGTTCAAAAGTAACTTCTTCACCAAGGCCCATTAATGAATCACAAACCACACCACAGTAAACTGAAACGAAGCTTAAGGATTATAAGTATGAAAATGTCCGACCAGCGAAAGTGTTAGAAGGAGCAAAATACCTTGTGCAGACTAGTGCGGAATTGTTCCAAAACGAACACGTACAAGTAGAGGAAAATTGGCAAGAAAATGTGGTCACTCAGTGCTCTTTCAGATTCAACTGCTGTAGGCCATGATAAGTAACATTAATGAATGGGAAGACGACTTTTAAATATTCCTACCACAAGTAGCAGTGTTGCAGTTCCTGATTTACATTCAAACGTTTGCGCTGAAAACATTCAAAACCTATCTGTCGATAGACGTATTGATGAGATTGCGACAAACTCTAATGACAATAATAACCGTGACACAGACAACAGTGATGATGAGTGGTGCGAAGTAGAAGAACGGCCGTCTTGTGTCACAGATCCTTCACTGCAACAAGCAGATATCACTGAGTTTAGAGAAGGTATCTACAATAGCTTTGCACCAGGAGAGGTCCAAATATCATCATGTATTTCTCACATTATTCGCTTGCGTGGTTGCCTCTCTGATATGCCTTAATGTGACTGCGCGATGCAGTTAAGAGTCATATATGGTTATCGAATTTGACTATGTGACTGAATGTTGGGGTCCTAGTCTATACCCACATTTCACCCTTGCTCACCACAGAGTCTCCAGTAGCTCAGGGGTTAGAGCATCCGACTAGATCACGGAGAGTCGTGGGTTCAAATCCCATCTGGCCATGGGTTTCGGAATTTTTGGAGTTCCCATTTGATGGAAATGGGAATCTAATTTGTTTACCCACCGAACACCTTAAGAGCACTCAGGAGCACTTTCAACATGTGTCCATGGATTCCGGATCGAATTGGAATTTGGCAGTGTTGGTTTTCGAGGAGCGGAGAGGAAAACCGGAGTACGCGGAGAAAACCTCTCAGAGCAAGGAAAGAACCACTAACAAACTCCAGCCACATATGACGCCGGGACCGTGAATTGAACCAGGGCCACATTGATGGGACGAGTGTTCTCACCACTGCGCTACCCCTGCTCCCCCTGCTAACCATGTAGTGTGATATCGCCTAGGAAAATACATTAACTTGATGGAAAATCGGTTTGTCCAACGACAGTGTAAAATTATTGAATCATTCCCAAGCTAGCCGGTTACAATGGTTCGTGACTAGCTTTTTCTTTTTTTCTTTTTTTTTTCAAAAGTTCAGTGAACATTTTGTTCAGTCCCCTCAAACTCCGGCGCGAACCCCATCTAGTTCCTAACCAGCTTGAAGAAAGAAAGCTATCTTTCCAATTTCGGATAGTTTCTGATTGCGTGGGTTATGGCCGCGTCTAATCAAGGCAGAATATGCTTCACTTCGGTTTCTATGTTTTTTTTTATATTTTTTTTTATGGCATGTTCCACACGGCACAGTTGGAATTTAAGTAAGGCTAGTGCTCGGCAAAAGGAGAATCAGCATCATCATTGGCCACTTCCGCCGATTTTTGAGTATCTTTTTCGCAATTTGTTGATTCTCAACATTGAAGTTATGATCCTTGATCCATCAAGAGTACCTTAAGCCGCAGTATGATATCGAATTTCCAGCATGGATTTAAAGTCGAACGACTTGGCACTGTTTGCTTCCATGAAGCCATAACAAATTTCATAGACACTTTCAATCAAAATAAATGTGTTGTAATGGGCCTTTGGCAGCCACTCATCACATAATACACTTGAAAAACCGCCATACTGGAGAGTAAATTGCCCACTGGGACATCTAAAACAAAGAAAATCTAATCAAGTTGCCTTGTTTTAGATGTCCCAGTGCGCAATGTACTCTCCAGTAAAGCGTTTTTTTGTACCGTGTGGTCGCCAGCTGCAAAAGGCTCATAAACATGTCGTTGTTGGCTCTTCAAGTTGGAGTGTTTTTTCGACTTCCTGTTCACTATTCCCCCTCGACCGGTTGGCTCGCTCCGTGCCGCTCGCAGTGACCGTAAAAAACTGAAGTAAATCTTTGCGTTCAAGAAGAAAGGAAGAAAAGTACGGCGGGAAAAGTCCGTGATCTAATACTGTGTTAAGCAAACAAAAGCATTGTCGCAATTATGATCTTTGATCTAAAAGGAAGAGAGTCAAATGCAAAGTTGAAACACCTGTTTTAAGCACTATATGATGGTGGGCTTTTCAAGTACTTCCCAATTGGTTCAATACCATCCGCCAAAGAATCATTGAAACCTTTTCATGTGCACTGTTAAAAGTAGGATGAACACTGTCAAAAACAAATTCAAAAGTATGGTATAGCCTGAGTCCCTTGGTTAAACACGTTGCAAATTCAAGGAAGACTCATTGATTTCCACGGAAATGCTGATGAACCATGAAATATTTTTCGCTTAATGGTCATAATAAGAACGTTAAATAAAATGAAATATTGTTGTGTTGGTCGAACAGAAGAATTCATGCGCCGACCGACAAAGGCCATCATTGAGTATGAACGTAGAAAAACTCCTCATTCTCCAGTAGACATTTCTCTCAAACGAACGGTAAAAGTTATCAAGTGTATCTACTCCTAACGGAACTGGTACCTGTTGTTATGACCTTGCAAAGCAAACGCAATTTTTCTGTCCTAAGCGATTATATTCCAGTTTAACCCATTGTTTCAGTAAAACCTATACCTATTTTTCGAATTTTTACTTTTCTTTGTTTCCGTTTTACAGTTAGCATTCAATCGAGAAGTGGACAATATTGACTGAGTTCGACCAACATTTAACATTTAAATTCGCATCTTGAAACAATTATTCAAATCCCTAAAAGACAAAGATGAAGTAAGTAATTTAAAATTACGGGAATGTTAATGAAATATTTTCGTCGCTTGCCAGAATACCGTTAAGATAGTAAGTAAGTATGGTCATAAAACCCATTGACAAATTACAAAAGAAAATTACGTTATTCATCGCTGAGTCTACCGGTACATAATTGATCGCTTGTCGAGCAGATAGTGCAACTTGGGAAGGTAATCTTAGAGTACTGAGCGAAAATAAAGAAAAATCACCATCGTTTCCTACAAGCGATCACAAGAATGAGGAATGATGGGTCAAGAAAGAAAGATGAAAGAACCGATATGAGCGACCAACAGTCCACATGGGGTTGTGGAGCTCGGTTTCTGGGAATTCTCGGTGTTTTGACGATCATCCTAGTGGTAGCAGTGGTTCATGTGGCCACCAGCGACGAAAGAAAGACATATTTTGATGAACTTCTTAGTACGGGGGGTGCTATTCGCTCGGTGCGAGATGTACACGCTCGTCGTAAAGATGAAGCTGCTGGGGTTTGCCAAACCAGTGATTGCCGAAAAGTGGCAAAGTATATAAACGCCTCCATGGATCATTCCAAAGATCCATGTGTGGACTTCTTCGATTACGTCTGTGGAGGATGGATCAAGGCGAATCCGATACCTAAGAGTTCATCCACCTACTCCACATTTGCCAAGTTGAATGGGCACGTGGAACGCAATCTGAGGCACATTTTAGAAAAGGGAATCAGTGCTTCCAACAAAAAGCTGTTCCACTTGCCAAAACGATTTTACGAGTCGTGCATGGATTTAAACACCATCGAGAAATTGGGTGATAAACCACTTCGAGATCTCGTCGACAGAATTGGAGGTTGGATCATAAACAGCACATCAAGTTGGAATGAGAAAGACTGGAGCCTTGAGAGGACTTTGCTGGAAATTCATAAAAACTATACATCTGCTGGCGGGCCATTGTTTTCTGTTCATATTAGCGATGATCCCATTAACAACACCAGACATATTATTGAGGTGAGGATTGTTTAAGTGTGTCCCGCTACCATGATATCTTAGATCGTTCTCTCCTTAGCTTCAAGTTTTACGAAGCTTTGAAGGAAGAATTGATCACGCGTAATAATGGACGTTAAAACTGATAGGGAAGCAATCGATGGTTGCAATGATTTTCCAATAAAGGAAATAAGAGGACAATCAAAATCAATTCATCAATGCTGGTGCACTAGCGGTAGAAGAAAGAAAAAAAGGACAAAATGTTTTCAGCTGTTATCATCTTACGTTCGGAAACGTAGGCTATTGATGAGAACGCCATGTAAAGCCGTATTTAGCTATTGCCATTCTTGAGTTGAAGTGGCTATTGGTCTTAAACCTGCTGGTTTTACTTAGCGCACCTGCTCTTCTGTTAAAGTAAATGTTGCCTAAGTAGAATGCCATTTCACGTTTTCTGGTGGGTTTCAATTAGTAAAACTGAGAATGAAAGCAAGGGAAAGAAAAGGAAAGAAACTTTATTGAAGTGTCCAGTCTTCTAGCCCTTTAGCACTTATTGGGGACACTGTAAACTGAAATCAACAAATTAACGCAATTCAAATCAAATTATGGAGAAGCAACAAACCCAAACCCCATGTAACGCCGAGTCTGGGAACTGAAACCGGGCCACATTGGTGGGAGGCGAGTGTTCTCACAACTTCGCTGGCCAGCAATCCAAAATCCAAAATAAAATATGCCTTTCCGACTTTAATTCAAATTCGTTCTCAAAGCTAGTGTCCCTATTTTTGTTATGACAATAATTAAATCTAAAAATGTACTATTTGTCTACTTTTCGCAAGAATGCAAACTTACTTTCATGAAAAAGACTCTGGAACTGGTATAGCTTTTAAAAAGAAGCTGAATTGGCAAGTGGTCTTCTCGTACGCACTGATCATGCATAATGCGAGGTTTAGTTCAACGAACACTGCACACCTGCATTGTAAATGTAGCACTGAGTCAGCAAACCACTCCAAACGGTTTGGAGTGGTTTGAGATCGCATGTAATACATGCTGCCATACTGGACCATGTTCATACTCGATTTTGGTCACATTAAATTACTTTTTTAAGCTTCAAAGTGATAGGGATATTAACAAATACAGATATGGGAACCAGCTGCTTGGCGAGATGCGATAGGACAACGGAAAACTCAGATTCCTAGGTCGGAATTCGCAGCTACGATCTCCGTAATACCGGTCAAAAATCCATTCAGCTTCTAGTTCACTGAGCATTACGCGAAGTTGTGAATGATAAATTTCTATTCATCTTACAGACTTTTCTGTAGTTCAGACTGGTGTGTCATTTAGATTGTTACTAAAGATCCATTTTCCTCAGGCCAAGCGCTGCTGCTGCTTTTCAGACCAGGGGCCCGTTGCTGGAACGTCCCGAAACTTTACGGGCCATTTTTGGGTGTTGCAATTCCCTTTGTATCTCAAGAACGGAGAGGTATTAAGTCGTCAAACTTCACTGTCATTTTGATTTTTGTTACCTTGAAAACATGTCAAAAGATCGGTTTTCCAAAACAAGCGGTTGCCAGTTTCACAATTGGCTTTTCGGGCCCGAAAAGTTTTCGAGACTTTCGAGAAACGGGCCCAAGGAGTCCGTTTCTCGAAACTCCCGAAACTTCGGGACCATTTTCGGGTATCACAATTCCCTTTGTATATCGAGAACGGGGAGGATTCAACCAGTGAGTCGTCAAACGTCGCAGTCACGTTCCTTTTGGTTACCTCGAAAACATGTGAAAAAGATTGGCTTTCCAAAACAAGCGGTTGGCACTTTCGCAAATAGCTTTTCGGGCCCGAAAAGCTTAAGGTTTCGGGACTTTCGAGAGACTGGCCCCACCTCCAAATACGGTAACGTATGTGCAAAGGAACTTTAGTGAGGAAGGTTGAAATCTCACGGTAAAAAGCCATGCAGTTTGATGTTCATAACAGAACGCCGCATTAGCGTTTGTTATCCTCTATCACTCTCAATAGATTAGTTTCAGCATACTGACAGAAGTGTACATTCCATATGTATTCTTTTGCTATTAGATTGACCAGTCGGGGCCAAGTCTTTCCAGAGAAGTTTACTTTGACAGTCCTAAGGTAACGCAGAGTTACTGTGTATTTTCAATTTATTGTGGATGGTCTAGATACTTCCAGTAAATAATTGTGACGCCCTGTTTACTTTACGAAGTGCAATAAAATCCAGAGAATGCACAATAAACTTTTATATCATCCTCACTCTGATTTTTTATGTCGAAAAACAAATTATGTAGAGTTAATTTTTTTTTTTCAATTAAGATCATGAAAGCCTACAAGCAGTTTATCATTGAAGTTGGAAAGCTTCTTGGAATCGATGCCGACATGGAAAAGCGT
>NC_090891.1:17981883-17989383 GCF_036669925.1 Montipora capricornis | reverse complement strand
CCTTATTCATGGAGACCAGACCGGTTACATTAAAGGCCGCTTTATCGGACAAAATGTACGCTTGATCGCGATATTATTGAATGCACGGATACGTTAGATATCTCAGGCATAGCATTGTTTCTAGACTTTAAAAAGGCCTTTGGCAGTTTAGAATGGAACTTTGTTATAAACGCTCTAGAAACGTTTGGGTTCGGCGCGCCTTTAATACAATGGGTTAATTTTTTTACAAAAACATTCAAAGCTGCGTTATTAATAATGGCTACGCGACGCCCTTCTTTGAATTACAACGAGGCGTTAGGCAGGGGTGTCCGCTTTCCGATATACTCTTTGTAATTGCTGTTGAAATTTTAGCAAATTCAATAAGAAATGACCAGTCGATAATGGGTATAAATATTAAGGGACAGGAGTATAGGCTTTCACAATATGCAGACGACACCTCCTGCTTTTAAATGTTGTTCGGGATTGGAACTAAACAGAAACGGAGAAACAATTAAAACAAAAACGGAGGCAATGTGGTTGGGAAAAAACAATCCACAACCCACAAATCGCTTTGGCATTAACTGGCCCCTGAAGTGTGTGTGTCTCGGCGTTTGCTTCTCCCGTGACTCGGAAATATCCGTAAAAGATAATTTTAAAAAAAGATTGCTTGCTCTAGAAAAATGTCTTAACATCTGTGATCTCACACTTTACGGGAGAATAAACATTGTCAAAAATTTAGCTCTTTATTCCCTCTGATCTGAGTGTACCCAGTGGATTTGTTGACCAAGTGAGTAAGCTTCTTTCTAGCTTCGTATGGAACCACAAACCGCCTAAAATCAAACATTCCACAATGATTGGCAAGATTAAGGACGGCGGACTTAATATGCCTGACTTTAAAATCATAAATAAATCTGTGAAAGCAGGTTGTGTAAAACGGTTCCTCAATCCTCAAACGCAGTCCTGGAAGGAAATACCCTTCGATCTATTACAGCAAGAGAAAATGAAAGGACAGAGAGGGAGGCTCAGGGCGTTGGCCGGGATATGTCAAGTCCAGGAAACTTATTTTTAGACGAGCGGAAGTCTGTCTTCTGAGACGTCCGCATGTAGTCATCGACAAACGTTAAGTCCACATCGTCCGCCATTACATGAAATCTTTGCTTTTCTTTCAAACATCAGACCGTCTCGGAAGACCGACTTTCGCTAGAACAAAGACTTCCGTTCGTCTAAAAATAACTTTCGTGGACATGACATATCCCAAGGACTGGACCGGGAGCCTCCCTCTCTGTCCCCTCATTTTCTCTTGATTACGGCACGTAGGTGGCCCATGCACTGCTGTTCGAATGTAATTTCTCTATAAAAACTTTGCCTGAATTGTCCTTCCTTCCACTTTTTTACCGCGACGTCTTGAATGCTTGGGAAGAGATTATCAAGCACACTCCCACAACAAAAACAGAAATAGAAAATGAGATCTTATGGAATAATCACTGAATCACAATCGACGGAAAATCCATTTTTTATCGACAATGGTATAATGCCGGAGTAAAGACCCTATCGGATATTCTAGACGAAGAAGGAAATTTCTTGTCCTTCCCTGAATGTAGGAAAACGTATAAAATAAAAACAAACTTTCTGCGTTATTTTGGGTTGTGCAACGCCATTCCAAAGTATACTGGAAAGAAGCCTGTAACTGTGATCTTGAAAACGAATCAGTTACTACAGGACAGTCCGCGACACTCCCTTTAAATATTTCAGTTTAGACTTGTCAGCAAGCACGCTCACTCTCCAAAACGTTCTAAATACTTACATCTAAAGCTCGTCTAACTAAGGCTGGTTTTACCGATCAGAGCATCGAGGCGTTATGCATTCTTCCGTTTAAAGTCACCAAAAACATAAAACTCTCGATGTTTCAATTCAAAATCAACCACCATGTTGTTTACACTCGCAGCAAACTTTTTAGAGCTATAATTATCGAAAATGATGAATGTCAATTGTGTGGTGTAAGACAGACCTTAGAGCATCTGTTCGTAGAATGTCGGCACGTCCAACTTTCTGGAACCTTTTTGCCTCTTGGTGGAACTCTAGTAACTTGCCGAAGGTAGCTCTGACGAACAATGCTAGAATATATGCACATCACCCCGAGAAGCGATCTTTTCGCGCTGTCAACCTGTGCCTTTTAGTAGCCCGTTACTACATCTATACTGCAGCCAAAGAAAGTGAATCTTACAGCAAAACAGCGTTCAAAGTATTTTTAATATCAAGAGCAAATTATACACGGAGTCACCAAGCGTTCGAGCATCCGTGAGCTTTTAGACACTCATTAATACATAGCAAGGTTTTGTTTGTTTTTATTTTATAAATTTTTAAATTTTTTATTTTTTTGTGTAATGATTGCCAAGTTTAGTGCAGTAGTAGTGTAAGTAACGGTGTATTGTAAGTAATGTAAGTACTGTATTTAAATAAAAATTTAAAAAAAAATAACAACAGGTGCAAGAGAGAATGAGTAGAGAGAGAACACATAGATGGGCCTCTTTTAATGACAGTTTTTTTTAATCCAAATTGAGCTCGTGGTCATGATGCGCGACTTTTTAAAGGAAGACTCCTGATTGGTAATCATTGGCTGCGCGATCATGTTGGGAGCAGTGGTGAGACCACTCGTCTCCCAGGAATGTGGCCCAGGTTCGATTCCCGGTCTTAGCGTCAGATGTGGGTTGAGTTTCTTGTCGGTGCTGTCCTTGCTCTGAGAGGTTTTTCAAGGGGTACTCCGGTTTAACCCTCTCCAGAAAAAAAAAAAATAACACTGCCAAATTCCGATTCGATCCCGAATTCACGAACACATGTCGAACGAGCTCCTGAGCGCTCTTTAAGGTGTTCCGTGGGTAAACAAATGACAATTACAATTTCACTTAGGAGACGAAAATAACTTTCACAGCATGGCGTGAAACTTAAGATTAAATGAAGATGCTTTGTTTACATTGGAGGTGCACTCAGCTGTCAAGCTAGTTCACAGGCACCCACTTTCAATAATCTGAAAGTAACAATTCAAAATTAACAGAAACATGATTAAGAACGCCAACTGGCAGGAGGCAACCAGTGGGCTATTTACAAAGTGAGATAGAGTTGAATCCCGGACAACCAGAACGAGATTAGAACCCGGGGCAGCCGCATGCAAACCCTACGCCCTAACTAATGGACCACGCCGATTTCCTATCCTGATTGATTCAAACGATTGAACTATCATAGGGCATGGGGATTTGTTCTCTCCCGTCATCCTTCCTTGCAGGTGACATCAAGGTTACTTTGCTACCTTTGCAAGAATTAAGGCCCGTTTTAAACGGTTTCAACGTTTGCTTCAACATGCATACAAAATTTTGTCGAACCAAATGTACGGTGCGTTTGAACAGGTCGTCCAACATTGTTGAAAGCGTAAAAAATGTTGAAAGCTTGTTGAAAGCGTGTTGAATTAAATTTAAATCGGTTTAGGTTTAAACTTTCATTTAACATCGATTCAACTTTTCCTTTGTTCTAGAACATGTTGAATGGTTTTGAAGCCGTTTGAACACTTTGTTCAACAGTGGTAGAACACACGCATGCTTACATCGGACCGAAAAGTCAATATGGCGTAGTTTATCTGGACAAGAGAGTCTGGTTTCTAGTTCTTAATTCCTCGCAATCAAATTTCGCGAAAGTGTTGGTTCTTTTGTTGGTGCAATGTTGGAACCGTTTGAACGGCCTCCGCACAACTTTGTTTTTGCGACCAACATTTGCCCAACCTCCGTTCAACGTTTAATTGTTAAACGAATGTTGGTCCAATGTTGAAACCGTTTAAACGGGCCTTAAGACTTCGTACTTGGACTCACTTTAAAAAAAAAAGGCCGATTGTGGTTTGGATATCCGTGAACCAAACATAGAGAGAAGGAAATCAATCGCTTATGGATGAAGTCGACGAGAACGACTATAGGTCTCTCGAGCTTGAAAAAGGCAATGGCTCTGCGCGCTGTACTCGTGTATTTTAATTTTGGCTCATATCTTGACCATTCTAGTCTATGTTGAGGAAGAACGTGAAATGAGCACAAATGAGGTTACAGGTATATGGAAGACATGAGCGAGCACTCTTCATTCACGCCGATTTAATTACTAGATTGTTGCTACACAATCCTCACCCTAAGAAACTTCGAGTAATCTCGAAACGATGTAAATATCGTGGAGTTATATTCATTTCCACAGTAGAACGGAATGCATAAAATATTCACCATTAACTCCTAAAACCGTCACTGTTTCTGGAGAGAAATTTGTTTGATTCTTAAAAGGATTTCATATTTTCAAATTTAGGAAATCACTGAATGAAGTCGTTTTTCTTCTTTGTTTGTTTTCAGGACACTTGCGAACTACATAGTGTGGAACGTCATTCAGGACGAAGTATCGTTCTTATCTAAGCCGTATCGCGATGCACGAACAAAGTATCGTGAAAGAGTCTTAGGATCTAAGGGCCAAAAGAAGCGCTGGAAGACGTGTGTGACATTTACCAATGAATTACTTGGAGACATTCTGGGCTCAGCTTACGTGGAACACCATTTTAGCAAAGAAAGTAAAAAGATGGTAAGTAGCCCGGGAAAAACGTTTTACGCTACAGCCTTTTAGAAGAGAATTAGGAGCTGCAAAATAGACATTTGTAAATTTTCCTCCTCGGGCGCTGTGTGGTATGTATTTGATATGCAAATATACATTAGCATGTAAATTATGATCTCTTCTAGCACAGATCGCAGAGTTGGATGACAGGTAATAGTTTCTTCAAAATAAACTTTGATGCCTTAAAAAAATCTGACTTCCGTCCTGTTTCAATTAAATCAAGCACGCCCGTGCATCATTAACAAATGGGCAAGCTTTCTCTACTCGTAACGATCATCCAAGATGGCTTTCATTTCTTCTAGAGTGAGACCAATGCCTTTGTGTAATTGATTCACATATATGAGGCCTTCCCCTCTTCCTTTCTCCTTTCCTAGGATCCCCTAACAACACTTGACTCCTCCGTTCGTACAAAAAAAAGTACTTCAAATAATCACTCTGAGTGATAAATACAATTAAATAGCGGTTCTGCGACGGCCGATGTGGATCGAGTGGATCGATCCACATCCCTGTTTCCAAACCCTAACCCTAACTTTAACTGGTTTAGGGTTTGGAGCTTGAATTTTTAAGTCAACCCATGCATTGAGTTCAATTTCAAAATTGGCACTAACTTTGTGAAAGAATTCTGCTACAAGGAGTACTAAGGATTCATTGGATTCAACTGAAAATTCGACAGAAAAAACAAGTAACTCTACAATCGGTAAAAACAGGCGACGAAACCATTTCTGCGAATTATTCGATTAGAAAAGATTGTTTTCCTGCTCTGGAAGCGTAACATGACCAAAAAAAGTTGTCGACTTAGAGCAATAAATCAATATTTAATCATATAATAAGCTCAATAATGCACGCATCTTGGTTGGTTCTCACCTATGATCTATTAGAGGACAGACCTATAGCTGACGTCATCATAAGAAACTTTTAATGTCTTTATTATATAAAACAAATAGCTGCGATCACATGTGACAAAAACGCCATTCTGGAGAGCAAATTGTCCACTGAGACATCTAAAACAAAGACAATTTTAATTGCTTTGTGTTGTACCAGTATGTGATCGCCAGCTGCAAAGGGCCCATTGACTCCATTTTGGCGTCGTGTCTTCAGTAATAGATCACAGATGACGTAAAGTGTGGTAAGAACAAAAAAGTGATGATGTTCTTACTACATTTTGACGTCTTCTGTGATCTATTGCGTAACAGACGCACGGCAACATGGAATCACAGAAAACAGCAATATTGATGGTTTCTATCTCACGTCACGGCGGCCATGTTGGATGGCAAGAAGAAATAACCTGTCTCTCCGCTGGGAGAGAAAATAAGTTTGTACTGTATTGCCATCCAACATGGCCGCCGTATCACGTGGGTACAAATCAAGAATTTCGACGTCATCTACAACGTATTCATCAGTCGAGTGGTTGATTCACTATCGGTCACGCCATTGTAAACCTCTCGACTATTTAGTCCAGGCCCAATCCTTAAATGGTCATTTCGTTTACAATCACGTGACCGTTAGTGAAATAAACTACGCGACTGACTGATGAAGACTTCGTGAACGTTGAAATAGTTCGGTTTAAATAATGATTCTCTGAGTCGGAATCTCTGTTGGTTCAAGTCATTCCTGCGAAAGTTAAATGGTCAAGCTGTAGGAGAGGTGCTAACAGTTGCTTGTTTGCACAAAAACCTTTTTTCGACTCAGGGGGAGAAAAACTTATGTCAACCAAAAAAGTTTTCGATTTATCGGGTTTATGTACGGTAACGGTTGTGTCCTTTTTTTTGGCACCGAAAACCGCTTGTCAAGAATACTTTTTTCAGATTTTTACACTCCCACCCCCCCCCCCCCCCCTCCCCCCCAAAAAAGGAAAAAATGAATATCAAAAATTCGGATTTAGATTTTTTTTGAAGAATCTATCAGGTCACTATCCATCAGGATAGCGCAATTGGTTTCGCCTTTTGACTTATCCACTGGATAGTGAATTTTCCGGCTGATAGCTCTGAAATATTCCATCATCGGTTGAAAAACTGGGGGACCCGGTAGATTTTTATGGATTGGATTTCTTAAAAAAAACCGCAAATCCATTTCTGGATTCACGAAATGCGATTTGGATTTTTACCCTAAAAAAACGCGCAACCTCAAGAAGTGTTGTCAATTACTTGTAAGGACTAAATTTCAGTTGTAAAAATGTTCAGCGAGTAGCTGTACCAGAAAATAATGTTTTCTGCAGGTATGGGATTCTTAATTCCACGACCGCCATGTTCAGTCCCGAGGGATTGAAAACCCACCATGTTTTGGTCTCCACCGATACTTTCAGCACTCGAAGATAAATTCGTATCCCCGCGCGGCCCAATGTTAAAATCCTCTATGATCTGATGGCCAATATGTTAGTCGCCGCGGCCGGAAAGAGGCCAATGGGCTTGTTATCTAGACGGTAATTTCTCCTGAGCCCTAATTAGAAGTGATAGACGCACTCTCTTTTATTATTCCAGGCACAGGTACATGATAGTAGAGGTTTCGCAACGCTCGTTCAAAGATAACGTGAATTTCAATTCCATGGATGGACATCATCGACCAAAATGGCGGTCATGGACAAGGTCCTTGGCGTTCCATTTACTTCCGATGACAATTTACTCAGTCCTGGCAAAATCTTTTAAACTGTCATATTACTAAGTTGTATGAGCGAGGATTTGATCTTAAGCTTTTGGATTACTACACACAGGCGGTAGCCAGAACGCACTCGTTTTTGTACGCAAATGGCACAACATTCCAATGATATGCATAAATGGCGGCCAAAAAAAATATTCTTTTGTTTAATGTGCTAATTAGCCTCACTAGCCTCGTTTGCATGGATAAAATACAAAAAAAAGGTTTCTTGAGAGCGAGGCTGGGCGAGCTCTTCATTAGCAC
>NC_090891.1:17968237-17976246 GCF_036669925.1 Montipora capricornis | reverse complement strand
AGTCATCAAAAGCCATGTCAATCCAACTTGCCAACATGACTGATATGACAAAACAGTTCTTCCAGACGCCAGTACTTGCGTTACGGCCCGAAGGAATCATGACAAACTTTCGAAAGACTCGGTCA
Source organism: Montipora capricornis (assembly GCF_036669925.1). Lineage (NCBI taxonomy): Eukaryota > Metazoa > Cnidaria > Anthozoa > Scleractinia > Acroporidae > Montipora > Montipora capricornis. The sequence goes on along the minus strand of NC_090891.1, from coordinate 17,976,121 downwards.
TTGATTATGCAAGGAAAACGGAGTGAGGAATCCGTTACCGATGCTGTATCAAGACAGATGCCTCCTATCTTCCGTGAGATACTTTAGATGGTCTGGACTCTAGTCTCTATCTGTGCGATAGAGCCACAACATGTAAACATGCTTGCATCATCAGGGAAACAAGAGAGAAACCTTTCAGAATTCCTGTACAAGGAAACGTCGAGCTTGTTTCCTAAGACAATGTTAATTAAGAGAGTGTATGGTACATTATCTAAAGAAGAACGTATCGAGCTCGTCTGAGTTGGCACATTAAAGTATTTATCGGAATCTTTGCTTATATTCTGGAAAGTGATATTTGGCAGATAAAGATCGTCTAGACCTAGACCACAAGCTCAGACGTAACAATATGTAACTTCGAAAGATAGGACTGAGATTTTGCTTCTGTCTAATTGGTCGTTTTTTATTATCTTATTAACCGAAGGACCGCTAAACATAAAAAAGACTTGTCAATACTAGTGTGTATTCAAGATCAACTAGTATTATGATCTCTCAGATAGTACGTGGCGTCACTGTACATTGGACGTAAAATTATCGGGAGCCCGTTATTCTACAGTACGGCCCGCTGGTCCTATAGCCCGCTAAATTTACACATTTCGACAAAACATCATCTAGCGAGTTTGTTTTTCAATGTCATTGTCTGTTTGCATAAACAGTTGTACTGAAAACTGTTTGAATCTTGCAATCAACCTATTTCAAACTTAACAAGCCAAGAAGATGGTAGTTTTTGGGATTTTGGCAAAACGGCATTTTTTGTGGCAGTTGAACCTTCCGCTTCACTTTGCCTAGTTTTCCCCATCCTTGCCCGCGCGCCGGTTTAACCTCGAAGATATATACATATCTTTATCTAACCTCGTTTTCTCGGTTCCGTTCTCGGTAAGTTACGTGATCGCCTCGTTTTTTTTCCCGTATGATTTAATGGCAACCGCGCGCTTCCATCAATCAAACGGGGAAAAACGTCGGGACAATCCGTAACTTACACGTACGGAACCTTCGAACGTCGGTTAGTAGGAGTATCACCGGTTACTAAGCGTTCAGCGGAGTCCAAAATGTGAACCCATGAAATAAGCATTTAGCGTGCATCAGAGACAAAAAGTCCGTTGATATCAGGAGACATCAATTACTGAGTATGTGTGCACTTGCTGTGATCCAGTTATGGTAACAGATGCATACTGTGCTCTTAAAGTGTCAAACATGTAAGAGCAATATAGGAGTGAAATGTGGTTCGCAAAGTTTTGTTTGGAGGTGAATGTATAAAGTGGCTCAAAAAGAGTCTGTCATAATACTGAATGGAGTCTGCTACTACCGATTGCGACATTCTAAGCATAAGATTGACCTAACTTGAAGGGAAGAACTATTCCATCCTGGTTCTAAAAGCCAACAAGATACAGTACTAGTTTCACTAGAAAAAAACTCTTTTTGCGAAGAACCCTCTAGTTTCTCCCCACCGGCATTTTCATTATGCAATTATCCTATTCATATTGGGTAACGTTGTTAATATACCAGCTGATGTGAGTTCAAAAGTAACTACTTCACCAAGGCCCATTAATGAATCACAAACCACACCACAGTAAACTGAAACGAAGCTTAAGGATTATAAGTATGAAAATGTCCGACCAGCGGTGAAAGTGTTAGAAGGAGCAAAATACCTTGTGCAGACTAGTGCGGAATTGTTTCAAAACGAACACATACAAGTAGAGGAAAATTGGCAAGAAAATGTGGTCACTCAGTGCTCTTTCAGATTCAACTGCTGTAGGCCATGATAAGTAACATTAATGAATGGGAAGACGACTTTTAAATATTCCTACCACAAATATCAGTGTTGCAGTTCCTGATTTACATTCAAACGTTTGCGCTGAAACATTCAAAACGCACAACTATCTGTCGATTGACGTATTGATGAGATTGCGACAAACTCTAATGACAATAATACCGTGACGCAGACCGTCAACAGTGATGATGAATGGTGCGAAGTAGAAGAACGGCCGTCTTGTGTCACAGATCCTTCACTGCAACAAGCAGATATCACTGAGTTTAGAGAAGGTATCTACAATAGATTTGCATCAGGATAGGTGCAAATATCATCATGTATTTCTCACATTATTCGCTTGGGTGGTTGCCTTTCTGATATGCCTTAATGTGACTGCGCGATGCAGTTAAGAGTCATATATGTTTATCGTGAATTTGACTATGTGACTGAATGTTGCAGTCCTAGTCTATACCCACTTCACCCTTGCTCACCACAGAGTCCTCCCGCAGCTCAGTGTTAGAGCATCCGACTAGATCACGGAGAGTCGTGGGTTCAAATCCCATCTGGCCATAGGTTTCGGAATTTTTGGAGTTCCCATTTGATGGAAATGGGAATCTAATTTGTTTACCCACCGAACACCTTAAGACACTCAGGAGCACTTTCAACATGTGTCCCATGGATTCCGGATCGAATTGGAATTTTGGCAGTGTTGGTTTTTTGAGGAGCGGAGAGGAAAACCGGAGTACGCGGAGAAAACCTCTCAGAGCAAGGAAAGAACCACTAACAAACTCCAGCCAAATATGACGCCGGGACCGTGAATTGAACCAGGGCCACATTGATGAGACGAGTGCTGTCACCACTGCGCTACCCCTGCTCCCCCTGCTAACCATGTAGTGTGATATCGCCCAGGAAAATACATTACACTTGATGGAAAATCGGTTTGTCCAACGACAGTGTAAAATTATTGAATCATTCCCAATCTAAGCCGGTTACAATGGTTCGTGACTAGCTTTTTCTTTTTTTCTTTTTTTTTTCAAAAGTTCAGTGAACATTTGGTTCATCCCCTCAAACTCCGGCGCGAACCCCATCTAGTTCCTAACCAGCTTGAAGAAAGAAAGCTACTCTTTCCAATTTCGGATAGTTTCTGATTGCGTGGGTTATGGCCGCGTCTAAATCAAGGCAGAATATGCTTCACTTCGGTTTCTATGTTTTTTTTTATATTTTTTTTTATGGCATGTTCCACACGGCACAGTTGGAATTTAAGTAAGGCTAGTGCTCGGCAAAAGGAGAATCAGCATCATCATTGGCCACTTCCGCCGATTTTTGAGTATCTTTTTCGCAATTTGTTGATTCTCAACATTGAAGTTATGATCCTTGATCCATCAAGAGTACCTTAAGCCGCAGTATGATATCGAATTTTCAGCATGGGATTTAAAGTCGAACGACTTGGCACTGGTTTGCTTCCATGAAGCCATAACAAATTTCATAGACACTTTCAATCAAAATAAATGTGTTGTAATGGGCCTTTGGCAGCCACTCATCACATAATACACTTGAAAAACCGCCATACTGGAGAGTAAATTGCCCACTGGGACATCTAAAACAAAGAAAATCTAATCAAGTTGCCTTGTTTTAGATGTCCCAGTGCGCAATGTACTCTCCAGTAAAGCGTTTTTTTTGTAGCGTGTGGTCGCCAGCTGCAAAAGGCTCATAAACATGTCGTTGTTGGCTCTTCAAGTTGGAGTGTTTTTTCGACTTCCTGTTCACTATTCCCCCTCGACCGGTTGGCTCGCTCCGTGCCGCTCGCAGTGACCGTAAAAAACTGAAGTAAATCTTTGCGTTCAAGAAGAAAGGAAGAAAAGTACAGCGGGAAAAGTCCGTGATCTAATACTGTGTTAAGCAAACAAAGCATTGTTGCAATTATGATCTTTGATCTAAAAGGAAGAGAGTCAAATGCAAAGTTGAAACACCTGTTTTAAGCACTATATGATGGTGGGCTTTTCAAGTACTTCCAATTGCTTCAATACCATCCGCCAAAGAATCATTGAAACCTTTTCATGTGCACTGTTAAAAGTAGGATGAACACTGTCAAAAACAAATTCAAAAGTATGGTATAGCCTGAGTCCCTTGGTTAAACACGTTGCAAATTCAAGGAAGACTCATTGATTTCCACGGAAATGCTGATGAACCATGAAATATTTTTCGCTTAATGGTCATAATAAGAACGTTAAATAAAATGAAATATTGTTGTGTTGGTCGAACAGAAGAATTCATGCGCCGACCGACAAAGGCCATCATTGAGTATGAACGTAGAAAAACTCCTCATTCTCCAGTAGACATTTCTCTCAAACGAACGGTAAAAGTTATCAAGTGTATCTACTCCTAACGGAACTGGTACCTGTTGTTATGACCTTGCAAAGCAAACGCAATTTTTCTGTCCTAAGCGATTATATTCCAGTTTAACCCATTGTTTCAGTAAAACCTATACCTATTTTTCGAATTTTTACTTTTCTTTGTTTCCGTTTTACAGTTAGCATTCAATCGAGAAGTGGACAATATTGACTGAGTTCGACCAACATTTAACATTTAAATTCGCATCTTGAAACAATTATTCAAATCCCTAAAAGACAAAGATGAAGTAAGTAATTTAAAATTACGGGAATGTTAATGAAATATTTTCGTCGCTTGCCAGAATACCGTTAAGATAGTAAGTAAGTATGGTCATAAAACCCATTGACAAGTTACAAAAGAAAATTACGTTATTCATCGCTGAGTCTAACCGGTACATAATTGATCGCTTGTCGAGCAGATAGTGCAACTTGGGAAGGTAATCTTAGAGTACTGAGCGAAAATAAGAAAAATCACCATCGTTTCCTACAAGCGATCACAAGAATGAGGAATGATGGGTCAAGAAAGAAAGATGAAAGAACCGATATGAGCGACCAACAGTCCACATGGGGTTGTGGAGCTCGGTTTCTGGGAATTCTCGGTGTTTTGACGATCATCCTAGTGGTAGCAGTGGTTCATGTGGCCACCAGCGACGAAAGAAAGACATATTTTGATGAACTTCTTAGTACGGGGGGTGCTATCGCTCGGTGCGAGATGTACACGCTCGTCGTAAAGATGAAGCTGCTGGGGTTTGCCAAACCAGTGATTGCCGAAAAGTGGCAAAGTATATAAACGCCTCCATGGATCATTCCAAAGATCCATGTGTGGACTTCTTCGATTATGTCTGTGGAGGATGGATCAAGGCGAATCCGATACCTAAGAGTTCGTCCACCTACTCCACATTTGCCAAGTTGAATGGGCACGTGGAACGCAATCTGAGGCACATTTTAGAAAAGGGAATCAGTGCTTCCAACAAAAAGCTGTTCCACTTGCCAAAACGATTTTACGAGTCGTGCATGGATTTAAACACCATCGAGAAATTGGGTGATAAACCACTTCGAGATCTCGTCGACAGAATTGGAGGTTGGATCACAAACAGCAAATCAAGTTGGGATGAGAAAGACTGGAGCCTTGAGAGGACTTTGCTGGAAATTCATAAAAACTATACATCTGCTGGCGGGCCATTGTTTTCTGTTCATATTAGCGATGATCCCATTAACAACACCAGACATATTATTGAGGTGAGGATTGTTTAAGTGTGTCCCGCTACCATGATATCTTAGATCGTTCTCTCCTTAGCTTCAAGTTTTACGAAGCTTTGAAGGAAGAATTGGTCACGCGTAATAATGGACGTTAAAACTGATAGGGAAGCAATCGATGGTTGCAATGATTTTCCAATAAAGGAAATAAGCGGACAATCAAAATCAATTCATCAATGCTAGTGCACTAGCGGTAGAAGAAAGAAAAAAAGGAAAAAATGTTTTCAGCTGTTATCATCTTACGTTCGGAAACGTAGGCTATTGATGAGAACGCCATGTAAAGCCGTATTTAGCTATTGCCATTCTTGAGTTGAAGTGGCTATTGGTCTTAAACCTGCTGGTTTTACTTAGCGCACCTGCTCTTCTGTTAAAGTAAATGTTGCCTAAGTAGAATGCCATTTCACGTTTTCTGGTGGGTTTCAATTAGTAAAACTGAGAATGAAAGCAAGGAAAAGAAAACGAAAGAAACTTTATTGAAGTGTCCAGTCTTCTAGCCCTTTAGCACTTATTGGGGACACTGTAAACTGAAATCAACAAATTAACGCAATTCAAATCAAATTATGGAGAAGCAACTAACCCAAACCCCATGTAACGCCGAGTCTGGGAACTGAAACCGGGCCACATTGGTGGGAGGCGAGTGTTCTCACAACTTCGCTGGCCAGCAATCCAAAATCCAAAATAAAATATGCCTTTCCGACTTTAATTCAAATTCGTTCTCAAAGCTAGTGTCCCTATTTTTGTTATGACAATAATTAAATCTAAAAATGTACTATTTGTCTACTTTTCGCAAGAATGCAAACTTACTTTCATGAAAAAGACTCTGGAACTGGTATAGCTTTTAAAAAGAAGCTGAATTGGCAAGTGGTCTTCTCGTACGCACTGATCATGCATAATGCGAGGTTTAGTTCAACGAACACTGCACACCTGCATTGTAAATGTAGCACTGAGTCAGTAAACCACTCCAAACGGTTTGGAGTGGTTTGAGATCGCATGTAATACATGCTGCCATACTGGACCATGTTCATACTCGATTTTGGTCACATTAAATTGCTTTTTTAAGCTTTAAAGTGATAGGGATATTAACAAATACAGATATGGGAACCAGCTGCTTGGCGAGATGCGATAGGACAACGGAAAAATCAGATTCCTAGGTCGGAATTCGCAGCTACGATCTCCGTAATACCGGTCAAAAATCCATTCAGCTTCTAGTTCACTGAGCATTACGCGAAGTTGTGAATGATAAATTTCTATTCATCTTACAGACTTTTCTGTAGTTCAGACTGGTGTGTCATTTAGATTGTTACTAAAGATCCATTTTCCTCAGGCCAAGCGCTGCTGCTGCTTTTCAGACCAGGGGCCCGTTGCTGGAACGTCCCGAAACTTTACGGGCCATTTTGGGTGTTGCAATTCCCTTTGTATCTCAAGAACGGAGAGGTATTAAGTCGTCAAACTTCACTGTCATTTTGATTTTTGTTACCTTGAAAACATGTCAAAAGATCGGTTTTCCAAAACAAGCGGTTGCCAGTTTCACAATTGGCTTTTCGGGCCCGAAAAGTTTTCGAGACTTTCGAGAAACGGGCCCAAGGAGTCCGTTTCTCGAAACTCCCGAAACTTCGGGACCATTTTCTGGTATCACAATTCCCTTTGTATCTCGAGAACGGGAGGATTCAACCAGTGAGTCGTCAAACGTCGCAGTCACGTTCCTTTTGGTTACCTCGAAAACATGTGAAAAAGATTGGCTTTCCAAAACAAGCGGTTGGCACTTTCGCAAATAGCTTTTCGGGCCCGAAAAGCTTAAGGTTTCGGGACTTTCGAGAGACTGGCCCCACCTCCAAATACGGTAACGTATGTGCAAAGGAACTTTAGTGAGGAAGGTTGAAATCTCACGGTAAAAAGCCATGCAGTTTGATGTTCATAACAGAACGCCGCATTAGCGTTTCTTATCCTCTATCACTCTCTATAGATTAGTTTCAGCATACTGACAGAAGTGTACGTTCCATATGTATTCTTTTGCTATTAGATTGACCAGTCGGGGCCAAGTCTTTCCAGAGAAGTTTACTTTGACAGTCCTAAGGTAATGCAGAGTTACTGTGTATTTTCAATTTATTGTGGATGGTCTAGATACTTCCAGTACATAATTGTTACACCCTGTTTACTTTACGAAGTGCAATAAAATCCAGAGAATGCACATTAAACTTTTATATCATCCTCACTCTGATTTTTTATGTCGAAAAATAAATTATGTAGAGGTAATTTTTTTTTCAATTAAGATCATGAAAGCCTACAAGCAGTTTATCATTGAAGTTGGAAAGCTTCTTGGAATTGATGCCGACATGGAAAAGCGTGCTGAAGAGATTATAGAGTTTGAAAAAAAACTTGCGAAGGTAGGTAACTGAATCAATCAATCAATAAAACATTTGACGAAAGCGCTTTAGCACCATAAAAAGAAAC
>NC_090891.1:17958237-17963237 GCF_036669925.1 Montipora capricornis | reverse complement strand
TGATTGGTAATCATTGGCTGCGCGATCATGTTGGGAGCAGTGGTGAGACCACTCGTCTCCCAGGAATGTGGCCCAGGTTCGATTCCCGGTCTTAGCGTCAGATGTGGGTTGAGTTTCTTGTCGGTGCTGTCCTTGCTCTGAGAGGTTTTTCAAGGGGTACTCCGGTTTAACCCTCTCCAGGAAAAAAAAAATAACACTGCCAAATTCCGATTCGATCCCGAATTCACGGACACATGTCGAACGAGCTCCTGAGCGCTCTTTAAGGTGTTCCGTGGGTAAACAAATGACAATTACAATTTCACTTAGGAGACGAAAATAACTTTCACAGCATGGCGTGAAACTTAAGATTAAATGAAGATGCTTTGTTTACATTGGAGGTGCACTCAGCTGTCAAGCTAGTTCACAGGCACCCACTTTCAATAATCTGAAAGTAACAATTCAAAATTAACAGAAACATGATTAAGAACGCCAACTGGCAGGAGGCAACCAGTGGGCTATTTACAAAGTGAGATAGAGTTGAATCCCGGACAACCAGAACGAGATTAGAACCCGGGGCGGCCGGATGCAAACCCAACGCCCTAACTAATGGACCACGCCGACTTCCTATCCTGATTGATTCAAACGATTGAACTATCATAGGGCATGGGGATTTGTTCTCTCCCGTCATCCTTTCTTGCAGGTGACATCAAGGTTACTTTGCTACCTTTGCAAGAATTAAGGCCCGTTTTAAACGGTTTCAACGTTTGCTTCAACATGCATACAAAATTTTGTCGAACCAAATGTACGGTGCGTTTGAACAGGTCGTCCAACATTGTTGAAAGCGTAAAAAATGTTGAAAGCTTGTTGAAAGCGTGTTGAATTAAATTTAAATCGGTTTAGGTTTAAACTTTCATTTAACATCGATTCAACTTTTCCTTTGTTCTAGAACATGTTGAATGGTTTTGAAGCCGTTTGAACACTTTGTTCAACAGTGGTAGAACACACGCATGCTTACATCGGACCGAAAAGTCAATATGGCGTAGTTTATCTGGACGAGAGAGTCCGGTTTCTAGTTCTTAATTCCTCGCAATCAAATTTCGCGAAAGTGTTGGTTCTTTTGTTGGTGCAATGTTGGAACCGTTTGAACGGCCTCCGCACAACTTTGTTTTTGCGACCAACATTTGCCCAACCTCCGTTCAACGTTTAATTGTTAAACGAATGTTGGTCCAATGTTGAAACCGTTTAAACGGGCCTTAAGACTTCGTACTTGGACTCACTTTTAAAAAAAGGCCGATTGTGGTTTGGATATCCATGAACCAAACATGGAGAGAAGGAAATCAATCGCTTATGGATGAAGTCGACGAAAACGACTATAGGTCTCTCGAGCATGAAAAAGGCAATGGCTCTGCGCGCTGTACTCGTGTATTTTAATTTTGGCTCATATCTTTACCATTCTAGTCTATGTTGAGGAAGAACGTGAAATAAGCACAAATGAGGTTACAGGTATATGGAAGACATGAGCGAGCACTCTTCATTCACGCCGATTTAATTACTAGATTGTTGCTACACAATCCTCACCCTAAGAAACTTCGAGTAATCTCGAAACGATGTAAATATCGTGGAGTTATATTCATTTCCACAGTAGAACGGAATGCATAAAATATTCACCATTAACTCCTAAAACCGTCACTGTTTCTGCAGAGAAATTTGTTTGATTCTTAAAAGGATTTCATATTTTCAAATTTAGGAAGTCACTGAATGAAGTCGTTTTTCTTCTTTGTTTGTTTTCAGGACACTTGCGAACTACATAGTGTGGAACGTCATTCAGGACGAAGTATCGTTCTTATCTAAGCCGTATCGCAATGCACGAACAAAGTATCGTGAAAGAGTCTTAGGATCTAAGGGCCAAAAGAAGCGCTGGAAGACGTGTGTGACATTTACCAATGAATTACTTGGAGACATTCTGGGCTCAGCTTACGTGGAACACCATTTTAGCAAAGAAAGTAAAAAGATGGTAAGTAGCCCGGGAAAAACGTTTTACGCTACAGCCTTTTAGAAGAGAATTAGGAGCTGCAAAATAGACATTTGTAAATTTTCCTCCTCGGGCGCTGTGTGGTATGTATTTGATATGCAAATATACATTAGCATGTAAATTATGATCTCTTCTAGCACAGATCGCAGAGTTGGATGACAGGTAATAGTTTCTTCAAAATAAACTTTTATGCCTTAAAAAAATCCGACTTCTGTCCTGTTTCAATTAAATTAAGCACGCCCGTGCATCATTAATAAATGGACAAGCTTTCTCTACTCGTAACGATCATCCAAGATGGCTTTCATTTCTTCTGGAGTGAGACCAATGTCTTTGTTTAATTGATTCACATATGAGGCCTTCCCCTCTTCCTTTCATCGTTCCTCGGCTCCCCTAACAACACTTGACTCCTCCGTTCGTACAAAAAAAAGTACTTCAAATAATCACTCTGAGTGATAAATACAATTAAATAGCGGTTCTGCGACGGCCGATGTGGATCGAGTGGATCGATCCACATCCCTGTTTCCAAACCCTAACCCTAACACTAACCCTAATTGGTTAGGGTTTGGAGCTTGAATTTTTAAGTCAACCCATGCATTGAGTTCAATTTCAAAATTGGCGGTAACTTTGTGGAAGAATTCTGCTACAAGGAGTACTAAGGGTTCATGGATTCAACTGAAAATTCGACAGAAAAAAACAAGTAACTCTACAATCGATAAAAACAGGCGACGAAACCATTTCTGCGAATTATTCGATCGAAAAGATTGTTTTCCTGCTCTGGAAGCATAACATAGACCAAAAAAATTTTCGACTTAGGGCAATCAATAATTAATCATATAATAAGCTCAATAATGCACGCATCTTGGTTGGTTCTCACCTATGATCTATTAGAGGACAGACCTATAGCTGACGTCATCATAAGAAACTTTTAATGTCTTTATTATATAAAACAAATAGCTGGCGATCACATGTTACAAAAACCGCCATTCTGGAGGACAAATTGTCCACTGAGGCATCTAAAACAAAGACAATTTTAATTCAGTTGCTTTGTGTTGTACCATATGATCTCCAGCTGCAAAGGGCCCATTGACTCCATTTTGGCGTGCGTCTCTTCAGTAATAGATCACAGATGACGTAAAGTGTGGTAAGAACAAAAAAGTGATGATGTTCTTACTACATTTTGACGTCTTCTGTGATCTATTGCGTAACAGACGCACGGCAACATGGAATCACAGAAAACAGCAATATTTATGGTTTCTATCTCACGTCACGTCGGCCATGTTGGATGGCAAGAAGAATAACCTGTCTCTCCGCTGGGAACTAAAATTTAATATTATGCAAGATCTGCGGAAAATAAGTTGTACTGTATTGCCATCCAACATGGCCGCCGTATCATGTGGGTACAAATCAAGAATTTCGACGTTATCACAACGTCTTCATCAGTCGAGTGGTTGATTCACTATCGGTCACGCCATTGTAAACCTCTCGACTATTTTCGTCCAGGCCCCAATCCTTAAATGGTCATTTCGTTTACAATTACTTGACCGTTAGTGAAACAAACTACGCGACTGACTAATGAAGACTTCGTGAACGTTGAAATATTTCTGTTTAAATAATGATTTATCTGAGTGGGAATCTCGTTGGTTCAAGTCATCCCTGCGAAGTTAAACTGTTAAGCTGTAGGAGAGGTGCTAACAGTTGCTGTTTGCACAAAAACCTTTTTTCGACCAGGAGAAAAAATGATGTCAACAAAAAAGTTCGATTTATCGGTTATGTACGGTAACTGTTGTGTACTTTTTTTGCACCGAAAACCGCTTGTCAAGAATACTTTTTTCAGATTTTTACCCTCCCAACCCCCCCCCCCCCTCCCCCCCAAAAAAGGAAAAATGAATATCAAAAATTCGGATTTAGATTTTTTTGAAGAATCCATCAGGTCACTATCCATCAGGATAGCGCAATTGGTTTCGCTTTGACTTATCCACTGGATAGTGAATTTTCCGGCTGATAGCTCTGAAATATTCATCATCGGTTGAAAACTGGGGACCCGGTAGATTTTATGGATTGGATTTCATAAAAAAAAACCGCAAATCCATTTCTGGATTCAGAAATGCGGATTTGGATTTTACCCTAAAAAGCGCAACCTCAAGAAGTGTTGTCATTACGTGTAAGGTCTAATTCAGTTGTAAAAATGTTCAGCGGGAGTAGCTGTACCAGAAAATAATGTTTCTGCAGGTATGGGACTTAATCACACGACGGCCATGTTCAGTCCCGAGGGATTGAAAACCAATGTTTTGCTCCACCGATACTTTCAGCACTCGAAGATAAAATTCGTATCCCCGCGCGGCCATGTAATATCCTCTATGTCTATGGCCAATATGGTCGCCGCGCGAATGAGGCCAATGGCTTATTATCTAGACGGTATTTCTCCTATCCTAATTAGAAGTGATAGACGCACTCTCTTTTATTCCAGGCACAGGACATGATAGTAGAGGTTCGCAACGCGTTCAAAGATAACGTGAATTCAATTCCATGGATGGACAACATCACCAAAATGGCGGTCATGGACAAGGTACTGGCGTCATTTACTTCGATGGCAATGTACTCAGTCTGGCAAAATCTTTTAAAAACTGTCATCTTACTAAGTTGTATGAGCGAGGATTTTGATCTTAAGCTTTTGGATTGGAACAGGTAGCCAGAAAGCACTCGTTTTTGTACGAAATGGCACAACATTCAATGAATGCATAAATGGCGGCCAAAAAAATATTCTTTTGTTTATGTGTTAATTAGCCTCACTAGCCTCGTTTGCATGGATAAAATGCAAAAGAAAGGTTGCTTGAGAGCGAGGCTGGTGAGTCTCATTAGCACATAAATTTACCTTGTTTCGATACAAACTCCACCGCTTTTCTTACATAAATAGGAAAACTCGTTAGCATTACAACAACATGATTTACATAAGAAAAGGAATGACGTTTGTATCAAAGCAAGGTCAACT
>NC_090891.1:17945737-17953237 GCF_036669925.1 Montipora capricornis | reverse complement strand
GAGCACCAAAACACCATTGAATACTAACCCACAAAGGTTGGATTTGAAATTAAATATCGTTTTAGGCCTAATAGGACCTAAAACGTTATTGCTCCTAATTCATTGAGATTAAGATTAGGATTCAGAATAAGACTGAGGTAAGGAATAATAACATTTTAGGCCTAAAACGATATTCAATCTCAAATCCAACCTTTGTCGGTTAGTATTCAATGTATGGTGTGGTCATACATGGTGTTTTGGTGCTGCGTTTTGCTGTTTCGTTGTTTAGTAATGTCCAGACTGCGCATACTTTGGGCTTATGATCAGTTGTAGCGGATGATGACTTTTTAATAATGTTAGATTCCAAACTGATTTTCCCAATTGCAAAACGTGCTGCTGTTGAAAAATACTTGGGGCATTGTGAGGCATTTACGATTCATATTTGCCTCAGTGAACTTCTGCTCTCTACTCCAAACCCTCACCCTTGTCAAATTTGCTTACAGCGCAAGACCGTGGTAAAAACCTTGACCAAAAAATTGAAATGAGAGGGATGCAAGGGTTGTGTTTCATACATTACACCTGCAAAGTTCTTCTGCAACAGGTTTTATCGACCACTCGTCAATACCCTTAATAAAGGTATTAGTTTCATAATGATTCCCTTTGTAAGGCTATTCGCCCTCTTTAAGCTACCTTTTGACTACATTATATTTAATCCAGGGAGAAAGTTCAACAAAAACGGCGAGCTAACCGCACAATGGTGGTCTCAAACTTCATTGGATGGGTTCAGCGCGAAGGCAAAATGTGTGGAAAATCAGTACTCCATGTACAAAGTGCGAGATGAATATCCGGTATGCCTCTTCTTTCTGTCAATAAAAACCTTTATCTAAAATAAAAGGCTAGGAGGCCAGAAAACGGATATTTTGTTGTCATGTCCCATTAGTCTTCTATAATGATGGGGTAACAAGCGAAATTTGGTCTCCTTTCTATTGCCAACTTCTGAGGGAGGTGACAATCAACAGAAACCGCTACTATAAGGAGTATAAGCACGGATCACAACTTAAGCTTTCTCTCTTTACGAGGCCATCCTTTTGGATATTTTACGAATAGTGACGTGATTTTTTTTTTTCGGTTTGTAGCATGGACATTGAGGCATCTCTGGTGTAATTCAATCGAGGTTTTCATTTTAAGATTTGTTTTGAGAACATTCAGTGACAACGTACAGTAACAGTTGCGATATTCGAGATGGCAAAATTTATCTTCTGCCTCTGTTACCAAAACAATACCCACCTCCCCGTCCCTCTTCTTCACTCCACCATTCACAGTCTGATTGCCGGCTTCTTGACAATATTGTCGGGGGTGCGTGAATAGCAACCAGAAACCCCTACATGAGAGAAAAATAAATGAAAGTGTCCCAACGCAAGATTCACGATAATATTATGCCATTTTCAGATAAACGGAAAGCTAACTCTGGGCGAGAATATTGCCGATAACGGAGGATTCAAAGCGTCATTTCGGGTATGTTGAATCCGGTGGTATTGCATTTTTTCTAATCGGTGAACGCTTGTTGTCAGGAGCCTCGAACCGGAAGGATACGACTCCCATATATACTAGGTATATGTCGGGGCATTTTCAGACGAGGGTTTGAATAACTTTCGGATCCCCGACTTAATCAACAAATTACTTATCTAATAGTGTTTTTGAAACTAAGGGCCTGTGTACATGGTGACCTTTCTCGAGGCTACTACGTGGTCGTTAAGTACGTAAACAGACAAAGTGGCGGGTTAAGGACGCATTTTGCCGGTTAATGCTCTTCTACTCTCACTAGCTACTCTTGCTTCAACTCTTCAGTGCTTTGGCTTCTTATTATCACTATCAATGCTGCAACGCCTCCGCCAAAGGCAGTAAATTGTGACACGAGGCGACTCCGGGTTGGCGGATTGCCCCATCTTCATTGATTGCCTGTCTCATATCGGATCGTGCTTAAGCATTTCCTTTTTGTCTACAAATCATTGAATGGTCTTTGCCCACAATATCTAACAGAACTCCTGGATCACCGGAAATCAACTAGATCTCTTCGCTCGAACTTTCAAGTCCTGCTAATGCAGCCAATTTGTAAAACTAAAACATATGGTGATAGAGCTTTTTCTGTATGCGCTCCGAAGATTTGAAACACTGTTCCTTTGGAAATACGTCAATCTAGAACACTTTTTTTTTTTACGAAAAAACTCAAGACTTTCCTTTTTACTTAATTTATTAAGAGTAACCCTTTATCATATTTTTAATTTTTAATCCTGGTACTTCTGGTTTTGTTATTCTTAATTCTAATTTTTAATTTTAGTTTTAACTTTCTCGTCTTTCCTCCTCTTCTCATAGTCCTGCAGACTCTCTTCTTCAACAATCACTTTCTCCTTCAACGCAGCTTGAAGCATCCACTCTGTGATCTCTCTCAGGTAGCCATGAAGGAATTTTCTCTCCCTTTCTCTTCCCTTCTCCCTTCCTGTCTTCCTTCCTAGTGTTTTTAGATAGTCATTTTTCGACAATTCTCTTTCCTATTTAAAAAAAAATGTAAACGCGAGCTAAAAAAATAAGAGTTTACAGGGACAGGCGGGTTACCCCATCTCCATGTAAACAGTCCCTAACTGGTCAAACTTTGCCTTCCCTTTGGTAGCCTTCAATTTAATTGTAGTTAACTGGGATAAAATCTCACGTGGCCCCTTCAGGTCAGAGTGTTCGCTGTATCTACCGTCATTTTTCATATGCACAATGAAACATGAAAAAAGCCTTAATTTGTCGAGGTTCCTTTGACGACCTTTCTATTCCTGTTCTGGCCAACAAAAGTTATAGTACTGACATAGTCAGCAAATTGAACTCTGAGAAGGACGATAGATTAGCTTTGGAATTTCTTATTTTTAAGGTTGTTAATAAAAGAGAAGAGAGCAATATTTTATTTATTCGTTTTGCACAGGCTTACAAAAACTGGTTAAAGAAGAATGGAGAGGAGTCTTGGCGATTACCTGGTATTAATTTCACTAGCGAACAATTGTTCTACGTAGGATTTGGGCAGGTAATGCGAATGCAGTTCGTTATTAACTTTGTATCCCCTAATTCATGTCATTCACCTGCTCGCAAACCTTCATCTTTATGGTTAAATTTCATAAGAAAACATTTCATTTCAAGCCAGTTATTTCAACCATAGTTAATCGAGGGACTGGTTTTATGAAACCTTAGAACTTTCAATAGATGTTGAATTGACCGTGACCCTGCACAATCTTTTGTTTTCGCTTCGCACGGGTTCGCAAATTAGTTGCGCATAATTTAATCGAAGGATTTGATTGGTTATCTTTTCGAAAAAAGGCGTGTTTTGTGCAGGGTCAAGGCCAAAAATACGGACAAAAACATGAAACAAAGGAACTTGTCCAGTTTCATAACCATCTCCATGCATTAACTACGTTTCAACATTCATTCTATCCTTATTTTCACGTTTGTCTTGAGTGATAATCTGAAAAAAAAAGCTGCATTGTTTATGAAAGTACTTTTGAAAAAAAATAGGAATTAGCAGAAAGTTTCTCGATTTTTTAATTTTCTTCGTCTGGATTTTCGTTCAAGTTCGGTATAGGCAACTTTGGAAAATACCATAATTCTCTTTGTTTGTCCCCCCAAATTTTCCATAAGCATTGTTTCCAGTTTCTCTTGGGACTTACAATGGTCCCAAGAGAAAACGAAAACAATGCTTATGCAAAATTTGGGGGAACAAACAAAAAGAATATTATGGTATTTTCCGAAGTGGCCAATAGATCTCGCCGAGATGGGATGGTGCACGTAATCGGGCCGAGCACTGGACAACAACAGACTCAACTATCAAGTGGTAATGATTAATGCCAAACACCCAAGGGTCGCCTTAATTAAAATCTAGTTTCAGCCTGTTGTGAAAAAAAAAACAGTATTAAGACGTCTTTTGTACTCGATCGACTTCTTTTGTGTGGCAATGAAAATGGTATACCATTATAGCACTACCATCAAAATCCCCTCATTTTGTCAACGGCTTTTACTTCTGCTCATCTTAGGCTTACTGTAGCAACAGTCGACCAACGGAGCAATATTTAGCTACTCTGAGTGACAGGCATTCGGAGGAGAAATTTAGGTAAGATCAGTTTGTCATCGTGAGCAGGGGATCTACTGAAATGTACGCTATGCATGTCCAAGTTTTTGTCTCCAAATACCACAGTAGAGAAAGATGTTCTTTACACCGAGACAAAGAACTGGAATATGACACAGCTCGATGCTACTCTGGTTTGGAGAAATTTAAATTCTTACCCCAGTTGCTTTTGATGTCGCAATCTGATTGGCTAATTTGCCGTTGTCGATAAGAATCTGACAACTCTTCTCGCGACAATGTGTCCTGCAATTGTAATAGCCAACCAGGAATGCTCATTTTGGGAAATAAACCAATCAGATTGCAAAAAAGTTATAGACAACGCTTGCACTTTCTTTGTGTCATGATCTTGGTCACGATCTGAAAAAAACATCATTCATTGGCTTTGAATATTGTGGCTGCACCTCGTGATTCCATAACATTTTGACCACTGTGATGACGAAAATCGTTGTCGATAAGAGTACAAACAACACTGAACCACGTAACCACGTTGGGTTTGCTAAGTAGCTTACAAAGTAACAATTTGATAGACCTAGCCTGCTCGCAGGCGGTAGATGTGGTTGTCGTCACGAAACACTTATCAGACGCCATATTGAAAGCGCGTGGGATAGGTCTGGGCCGGGTGACAAAACGACGGGTCACGTTTCGACACTCCTGTCTAGTGTCGGCATCAAGGGTGATGCAATGATCTCGCAAGAGTCTTCGTTTTATATCCTCATCAATTTACTAAAAAGGGAAGGACGCGCCTATAGCAGCATCAAACCATCATCTGATTGCCAACCCGGGTTGCAGTGTGAACCTACATGAATTGGGAGATGTTTCCATCTGCGATTAAGTTAAAATACGACTAATGCAACAAACCGGGCTAAAAGTCTTGATCACTTAATTTCCAACTTTTCTGAGGAGGAAACACATTCAAAAGCTTTATTTCAAGGTTATTTAACCTGGTGTCTGCTCATGATCTTTAAGAATAAACTAATACGCAGATGGCAATCAAGTAATTATTCGCTCGGTTTGGGCGTATCCTGTATTGCATCATCGCGATGATTATGTTGATGCCTAACAAAGAAATGCGTCTGCCAGTAATAAATCGTTGTGAAAAGGCTATTGTAAACGGAAGTAGGAGCACGATGGACGGTTCGCCATCGCTGTATTGCAAATTCATTAATAGTGTACAGGGTATTGTTGTAGATTTATTGAAAGAGTCGCACTGGCCTAGTTGTAACCTAAATTTCCTTTATAACCCTAGTGATTACACTTCCAGAAGAAAGAGTTTTGCATTTTCTGAGAAATGAGTCCTGTAATAAAAAGACCTATATCATTCTCACATTTGCTCACTTAGGTGGTTGGTAGGCGTATCACAGATATGCTTTAAGGTGACTGCGCGATGCAGTTATGACCTATGCTGTCAGTCTTTATTTGACTTGTGTAACTACGTGATGCAGTGTTTGTCAAAAAACCCACATTTCTCCCTTGCTCACCGCAGTCTCTAGTAGCTCTATGCTAAGAGCATCCGGCTAGATTACGGACGGTCGTGGGTTCAAATCCAATCTGGAAGTTGGATTTTTTTCCAAGTTTCCAATGGATGCAATTGAAAAAAAAAACACATGAAATAACAAAAGACTGATTATATTTGTTTTCGTCAACAGAGTCATTGGAACATTATCAAACTCCCACGAATTTTCCAAAGCATTCAACTGCAAGGCAAACACTACCATGAACCCCACAAGTAAATGTGCCGTCTGGTGCAAAGATGGGCTGCAATTATAGACCTTACAACACAGCTGGACTATCATTAGATGAAGGCTGGTAAAATCAGTCAAGAACACTCCTAGACCATTTTCGTCCACGACACTCTACAAAGCTTCATGGTCGTATAGTGTGGTACCTTTCGTCACCATCCTGATTAAAAACGGCGTGTAGTTATGTTGAGGACGAGATCACAGGACCAGGGGCGGATCCAGGATTTTCCTTAGGAAGGGGTGTACCACTAACGAATGGGGTAACTGACTGGTGACGTTTTTTTTCCCTTCAGAATATCAGTTGTATTAGAAAGCCTCAGGTCACCTCAGGAAGGAAACAACTGCATGTTTTAAACTGTCAAACAACTTTAAGAAAAATGTAGAAATAGTCTTCGTCATGGTTGAGGAAACTCCCCGCGTTCAGGGATAAAAATGTTCAGAATGGTTAAGTGTCACATAAATTCCTAGTTCCAAGTGGAAATGCACTAGTCCACGGGCACCCTACTACAATTGATGGTTTGCATGTGGCGTCATGGCGGCCATGTTGATGTACAGAACAATGCAGTCTAATGCCTTTTGGTAATTTGACTCTATTCTTAGGCAAAACTTGTGTGGCCATTTTGTATTGTTTTGTATACCAACATGGCCGTCTCATCACGTGGATGCAAACCAAGAATAATAAGAAAGAACCAATCCAAAGGAAACCAAAAAAAAAAAGAGAACGCAACCAGAGGCAGAAAACAACCAGTTGGATATTTGCAAGGTTCCATCTGGTTCACAAAGGTTCCACAGGGGCCCATTATGTCAAAATATAGTAGTTCTAAAAATAGAAAGATACGGGAAAGGGTGGACTCATAGGTATGGAAGCTCCGAGTGATGGACTCTTGAGTTCCGATGATATTGACATAAATGCTAGTCTAAGATTTGTATCATAGTTTTGCTTGCTTTTAAATTCATTTTGTGATATACTTTCCTGGTTCTAGAAGCTGAGATTTACAATTTAAAAGAAAGTCTGTACTCGGAAACTTCGTTATTCATGGGCAAAAAAAAAAACTTAGTTTGCCTGTTATTTTTTTTACATACATTTCACACTGAAGCTCAGAAAACCTGGGATCGCAAGAGTCCCATCAGAAGCTTTAAGCTTCTTTGATTCTTAAAATTTAAAACTGAGGATATATTTTTTTGCTGAGAGTATTTGAATTATGCAAATTAGGGAGACGTCAGTCGCGTTAACTTTGCCACCTTTAGAATAAAGAGCACTTCTTGAAATATAGTAATTTGAAGATAGAATGGTAATTGCAGTTAGAGCAGCCAAGAAGCCTGAGAGAATTCACGCTAGAAAGCGAATTATAGATGTAAGATGAATCAAACTATATACTGGAAATGAAAGACTCAGGATGACATATACTACTGCAGCACTCTCGGTTACAGACCGTTTCTGTGACAAGAAAATGGGACAAGCAAGGCAAACCGTCCAGCCAGAAGCTCATATTGTGAATTTTTGGTTGGACAAATAAGAGAACGTTGGTCCTAAAGTGGCGTACATGCGCACAACAGATCCCGAAACAAGGCTCTTGCTTTAGTAACGTCTCAATGTAGCTTCTTTTTTACCCAATGTACATTATA
>NC_090891.1:17938237-17940737 GCF_036669925.1 Montipora capricornis | reverse complement strand
GAAATCCCCATCGAGACACCGTGGGTGCTTACCATTTAGCCAAATAATCCGGATGGAATGATCGTTGCATAAAGGTAAGCGATTTTCCGAATTTAATGACCAACCGGATGAGAATGGCGCTTACCATTTAATACACAGCATTCCATCCCGCATATTTTACTCGATCTTGTGAGAAAGGACCTGGAAACGGAAGGACTCTCACAAATGGTAAGAGCATTTCGCGAATTCCGTTCCGAACGGAAAAAGAGGACTACCTCTGAAGGTTGTCCACAATTTTCGAAAAGATTTTCCGGAAAATTGCCTTTCCATTTGACCTCAAACCGAAATTTCCGGATTTTTTGGCTAAATGGTAAGCACCCCGTGTCTCGATGGAGATTTCTGAATCACACTAATTTTCAACAAGATATCAGGGCCTCTTCCAAAAAGCTGAGATGGTTTTCTCAATGAATCTAACAGCAAAAAAACCGTCAAAATCATCCACAACACCTTTTGCTTGCCGTATCCCTTAGAAAAGCTCATGACCATTATTTCATTATTGTTGTTGATCTTTCTCGGTTTCCACAACCTGAGTCAATTTCTCCGCCTCGTGAGTATTCAAGGTTATAGCTGGCTTCCAGGACAAGAAGGAAAGTTGGACTGGCAAGATGCACAGCCCATGAAGAAGGCCGAACGAGACGATGCCCACAAACATCCGAAAGAAAATACGATAGATCTCCGAAGTGGCAAAAAGCAGCACGAACATTCCTAGAAAAGTGCTGAAACCTGTGTGAATAAAAACAAAACAATTTGCTGAAGAGACACATTGAATCATCAAAAGTTTTGATGACGTCAGCTATGCGTTTGTCCTCTAAGAGATCAATGGTGAGAACCAATCACAATGCGTCCATTCTTGAGCTTATAATTATACAATTAAGTCTTTGATTGTACTGTGGATAATCAACTTACCTCCCATCAAAACACTGGCGCCGAGTGTGCTTACCGCGTCCACGACTCGCTTGTTAGCGCTTTCTTCTTTCGACATCACAAACGCATGCGCGATATGCGCACTGTAGTCCACGGCAAAGCCGATAGCCACGACAAGGGTAATCATTGAAACACCGTTCAGTGTAACATCCCAGATGTACATCAGCCCGAAAAGCTCTAGCACAAGGGCTACAAAGTTTGCTACGACAAGGATAGTCACAAAGCAATCAACTAAAAATACGGAGGTGACAATAAGCACTGCTAGAGTGGCAATTAAAAGGTTCCTTGTGGTCTCTTGTGCAATGATAGCATACTGTTCGAAGAAGATGAACACTCGGGTGATTGGAGTTGCATTTAGAGGTGATTTGTTCGCCAGGTCTTCGCGAATTGTTAACATGGCGTTTTTCTGAAATGTAGAAGTTGGATTATTTTTCATGAAGACCACGATACGAGAAGCAATCACACGACTTCCATTGGCGGATAGCTTGACGTCTTGCTTAAAACCCGAGAACTGTGGAATGTCGAGAAACAGTCTTAATGCCGGCATAAAGTGAGGCCCAGTAATGCTCATATTACGTGCTGTAGAGAATTTCGTGAAAGCCTCCAGCCATGATGAAGAATTCTTGCGATAATGTTTGTTCTCTTTAACAATGACCAAGAGCTTTCTAATCTCCTCTTGGATGTTGCTGTCCTCGTATTCAACATCACCTTGCAGGACTATACTAACTGGAATGGCCTGTTCGTAATACTTCTCTCGAACATTAAGAAACTTCATGAGGGGAGAATCGTCCTTAGCCAACATTCTCCTGTCAAAACTAAGAAACGAAAAAGCGCTTGTAAGAATAACTTGGCGCAGATACCCTAAGACAAAATCAAAATAGTCATTTCGCCACAAAAAAGTTTCGCTACCCGTCAATACGCCATCAAGTATTCATGGTTCTTCACAGCTAACAGTCGCTTAAAGTATTGCAGTGGCAAACTCCAACACGCACTTGAATGAGCATGAAACGCTCCAAAAAAATGTTATTTTAATTGTCCCAAAGTGCAATGCAGGATTCAAAAGAACTATTTTCAAACGAGAATTTTTGCAAACACTCTCAGGCAGTTTGGAACACCTTTTTGGTCCAAAATTAACGGGAAGCTTAGATCAGCACCTACAATCAGCAACTTTAAAAAAGGCATCAGACGGACAGACCTAACGACTGTCTCCTTTGCAAGAGTTAGCATCAGTTCGTCTCGCTTCTTACTCCTTTATGATCCAGGGAGGTTATCTAGATGTTGTAACGCTGTCACTCGACCCTTACCGTATATAACTCCTGGTTGATAAGTTAAAGTGAAGGAATTCTTGCTCTAACAAAATAGTGTTTTAGAGAGTTGTCCTTCCGATAAGCAACCATTTGGGGATTTTGTAATATTTGCGAGCATGGCGATGATCTCGTTGTCATCAAAGTTGGCCATTGAGTTCTCATAAGAACTCATAAGAACTGCTTTGTTATAGCATATAGCATATAGCAGGTTATCTATTAGGTAGTTATTT
>NC_090891.1:17928237-17930737 GCF_036669925.1 Montipora capricornis | reverse complement strand
GGAATTAACTCCCGCGGGGAAAACGGGACTACCGATGGAAGCGTTGGGTTATGGGAAGATTTCAATACGGCAGGAGGAAAGGAGATCTGCGCGAAAGGTAAGGTAACCAAGCCATGCCTAGCCAGTCTTCATGCACTCAACTTATTCAGTTGGTAGGTCCATTGGTCCATATTTTCTGAATTTACGTCAGACAACACCAGCGGAATTGGTCGTCTTGAATTCACATTAGTCGACTAAACCATAAGACCATAACACTTCGTCTTCTAGTGTGAAAACGGCCAACGTCGAAGGGTTGCATTCTGACAATCGTTAGGCCATGTAAATGATTGGAGAGGTGTACTTCTTTAAGGACGGTGCCTACTATTGTTATTGCGCATACATGTACGTTTTGCGCAACTCCAGATACTCGGATTTCCTAACGGTGATGCTTACTAATGCAGGGATATTTTTGCGCGGTTTAAAACTATGCAGAGAAAGTAGATCTTCGTAAGTACTCTTGGTATCCAAAAAGAAAATTGGGGGTAACCATGCATTCTTTAGAGATAATTAAGCTTCAATTTGAGAAAGAACGCCATATATTGCTTTGTATTTTAAAGCTTTTTACAAATATTGTTCATGAATTACAGGGCTCGAAATTGCGACCAATACCGTCGCATTTGCGACTAAATTTTTTCCTTTGCGACTACAATATCTGGAGAAGTCGCAAATTTGCGACTTGTTGTCACCTTCGCTCTTTCGAAACAAAAGGGTTAGCAGTTGCCACTTTGCTGCTACTTTTGCTAAAATAAATAAATAAATGACAAAAATTATTTAGTTTCTCGGTGTGAATTTTCTCTGAAGATAGCGTAATTGTAGAGTAATTTAGCTGCGATGTTACGTGCACAGCTCCATTCCTTTGATCATTCGCCACTTTTCAGCGGTTTCTTTACACACAAGTATTGCGGGCTCATATTTTTTGCTAAACCACTGGCAACACAATAGCTGCGGTTACACTAGCCATTTTGCCCTTGGGTAAGTGGCTTTTTCCCACGGGGAAGCAATTTTTTATGTGTAACCGATCTGCCCAAAGGAAAATTTCCTGTGGGAAATTTCCATGGATACGTCAAAAAGAACAAAAGAATTGCCCATGACAGTTCCAGATGTAAGTTGTGTAAACAACTGCGGACGTGGAAATACCCAAGCACGCCTTTTCTGGCCAGCAGCAAGTCGACGTCTAAATTATAAATTGGAGAGTTGCAAGGACTAGAGAAAGCGTAACTGAAGTCGACGTCTTTGTTGCCTTCTTAAAATGAAGCGATGAATCGCTGAACTTAATTGAGGTGGACAGTTTAAGAGAAGCGCCGATCGTGACAATTACCGAAAATAAGCCAAAGAAAAGTTTGTCGTTCAGATGTAGATCTTCGATGTTTACTTTTTTTTTTTAGATCCTTAATTTTAATGTATTTTGTATTGTAATTAGTTTTTCAAAAACCATTTAGTGGAAAAACTAATAAATCTCATCTTGTCTTATCTTAAAGGTAAGTTTCCCACAAAAAACAGGCCAACGCTTACCTTCCCTTTGGGTAATTTACAAGTGTGTAACCGCAAATGGGGAGTCGATCATAACCCAGGGTAAACCCAACCCAAGCCGTAACCCCAAGGTTCCGTATGGGCAAGAGGTCTAGTGTAACCGCACCTAATGCAGCACGGAGATTTTGCGACTAAAATTAGCGAAATTGCGACTAAATTTTCGTATCTTGTCGCAAAGTTGCGACTGGATTTTTTTGTTAATTTCGAGCCCTGAATTATTATTATCTTTGAAAAATGGGTGGTTCTTGTTGGATTTCAATAACACTCGTTAAGATCTACCGTTTCTGCATAATCATAAATCGGAGTAAACATACGTTTGAATTAGTAGGCACCGTTCTTAAGTTGACTTGAACATACTGGTCAAAGAAACAGGGTTCGAAACAGGGTTCGATTGCTAGTTGGGGTTCTACTGATATTGGTGCGGAGGATAATCTACCACTGGGCGGCTCGTCGGTGAAGCAAGTGGAATAATTTTTTGCCAATGTGCCACGTATTTACGATTAAAACAACACTCCTCATTTGATGGTGGCTACGTTGAAAAATCTGAATAAGCCTTGACAGCTGTAGTCTGAGTAGATTTTATTAATCAAAGAACGCTTATCAAATCGCTGGATATTTAAAGGGGCTATGTCACGCAAAATGATGATGTAATTTCATGACACCCAAAATGCCCAAAAAGTAAAATGAAACATTGCAGTAACCACTTAACACTGTTGAACAACATAAAAGAAATACAGCAAAAGGAAAGAGAAGCCTGGATGGACACAAATGGACAAGATTGAAACAGACTGCATTTGGGTGATCTTGAAGAAAGTCGGCCCGATGTTTTTCAAGTTTACGGAAATCGCCCGGATATAGGTAGTTTTTTTTCAGAATCATCTTGTTTGTGATGTAACGATAATTTTAGCAGTAAAAGAAAACCACATTACCA
>NC_090891.1:17903237-17920737 GCF_036669925.1 Montipora capricornis | reverse complement strand
AACAAGATGCATTATGGGATTTGAGAAAGTACATGTAGAAATGAAGCTAAGACCCGGTTCAAACGTCGCATTTCACATGGTGCCGACTAGTGACAACTCGAGAATTATCTGCGTGTGAAATGCGACGTTTGAATCAATTAAATTCGACAGAATTGAGTTAGATTCGACTGAGCGCGTCAAATATTCGACTGAAGTTCGACAGGGGCTTTCACATTGCCGTTTAAAATGCATAATTATGATATCGTGTGTCAAGGAGTTTTCATTTGCTTACAGTCAGGAGCCCATTAGCTGCTGCTTACAGTGAATCAACATAGCCACATAAAGCATTCTGGTCTTTGTAGCAAAGTACACCATATTGTAAAATTTTTATGGTCTATCGTTACCAGGACACTGAAAAACGCAGACTGCAGACTGAGCAGATCGCCTTTGAATTAGCCTGAATTAGGCCTAAATAACCGTGATTCGGTTAGCCTAATTAGGCCTTAAGTAACATTCAGGTTAGCATGTGTATGGTTAGCTCTCGGTAGCCCCCTGGTAAGGGGCATCCAACGAGAACATAGTTCAAAACAATCTCGTTCCCAGAGCCCACGTGTCTTTTGGTCAGTTCCATGACTCCGTGTCTTGGAACTGACCAAAAGACACGTGGGCTCTGGGAACGAGATTGAGTTCAAAAATACTTAAACATATAGCATTGTTAAACGTATCTTAGTATTTAAACCGTGGTAGATATAGGCATATTAGAGGGTCTCAATGGGGTTAAGCGTGTGGCGTGAAACGTCCAAAAAATTAACAGTGTGTCGTGAAAAAGGGGAAAAATTAACTGTGTGTCGTGAATTATTTT
Organism: Montipora capricornis; assembly: GCF_036669925.1. Taxonomy (NCBI): domain Eukaryota; kingdom Metazoa; phylum Cnidaria; class Anthozoa; order Scleractinia; family Acroporidae; genus Montipora; species Montipora capricornis. Next base: position 17,919,896 of record NC_090891.1, on the reverse strand, counting down.
GTCCAGATAACCGTCTTGTTTGTAGCTTTTCCTAAGCTCTGAACAATTATTTGATGTAAAAATTAAGCGTGCACTGTGAAATCGCGAAATTTTTAACCGTGTACCGTCTTTGCTACATCCCCATTGAGACCCCTTAAAAATTTTTCATTTGTTCGGATTTCCTAGCTGAAAGTCTAGTGATCCGAAAATTATAGGGATCAAAACTTACCTTTTCGACAATTTTAGCCAGAAAAAGGGCTCCCGAAAATTCTAGATGACCTTTTTAGGGTAAAAATCCGTTAAAAATGGGCAATTATATCATTTTCCAGATGTTCGAAAATCCTGGGAGAGGCAGGCAAGCAAGAAATTTTACAACAAATTTTCCGAAAATTCTAGATCTCAAATCGTCTTCCGAACAGATATTTTTCGAAAATTGACGTTGGGTACCCCTGCCTGGTCTGAGCCGGCTGCACAGTCTGCAGTCTGCGTTTTGGCGTGACCGATCGTTACCTTAACCAATTAATTAATGTGTCATATTATAAATCGTTCATAATCTTTCATCGTTTACGGTTAGACAGAGACCGGTTACCGGTTAGAGAATCGACAGAGACGATTTTAACGACAGGGACGACTATTTGGAAACCGGGCTTAAGAGGTTTTCAGGAAGGCTCAAAGGAGCAAACCTCCCCAGCCAGATGTTATCAGCAGGAAGTCGATTTTGATGATCGGATGAAAAAACCGGAGCAGCCGGCGAAAAATCCTCCGCATGACCTTAAAATGGACTTAAACTATCAGTACGATTGCAGGCACGGGTGGCAAAGATGATGACTACTTTGCCATCCTCACTCTCCCCAGGACTCCACTTCGTAATCTTGCACACAGAACAGTTCATTTCTATCGATCATTGGAACAAACCTCTTTCTGACAGAATCTCATGACTTGAAGCAAGCAACAGGTACCCTAATATAAATTGAGTGTTTTCCCACACATGGTGAGTTTCAAAGCCATGTTCTCATCTTTTCATATAAAAGTCTCGGCGATCCGTTAAATAGGCAAAACTGAATAAATAACATAAACTGTCTCTTTCTATTGAACGGGGAACTCTAGTTATTGCTTCAGTGTTGGCAAGATTGAAAAGAAACTGAATAGTTCGACACAGGCAAGCCTCTTTGGTCAGTGTTTAAAGATGGACAGCAAGGCTCTTATTTGGATGTAAACTAGATCCGCTGAGATGGGGTGCACGGGATGCGTTCGTCCCCCCCCCCCCCCCCCCCTTCCCCCCACAGGCCCCAAAGGTCAGCATTTTGATAAGGAGTGCAATCGGTTAAACTGAACTTTAAACTTCACAGTGATATTTAAACAAAATTGAAGAATGTAAAAAGCAATAATGTATTCACTGGGAAACTAAAACCAGCGCACAGATGACCGAGCTTAACTAAGGGTGCGTGTTTTTTTGGGAAAATCCAAAAAACGGATGTCTGATCTCGAATCAATGGATTCTTCAGCGTCAAAAAAAAAAACGCAAAATCCGAAAAAGGATTATTTTCCATGAACGCAAACAAACAAACCCAGAGTTGCGAGCAAATTTTAGAAACAACAAAAAATAGTGGTTAAGTTTCTTTTGGAGAAATTCATAAATGAAAATGCCATTTGTAAAAAAAATACCTTAGCGATCGATAAAAAGAAATGACGAAAAACATGCTTTTTTCGCTGTAGGGAAGGTGCTAACAATATTATTGCTGTCAAGAAACTTTTAGTGTAATTTCTGGTGTGAAATTTGCAGGAAACCTAATTATTTTCGACCTATTAATTCATGTCTTCCATCGAACGGTAAAAATGGCGCGAGAAAAATATTTGGGCTGAACTGTCACGTACGGTAGCTGTTGTGTATCATTTTTTGCATGGGAAACCGCTTGTCAAAAATACTTTTTTCAAATCCTTTCCAAAAAAACACTGAACTGATGAATCTCAAAAATCCGGATTTAGATTTGACCGAAGTAACCTCCTTGTACGCGTCAGACTTTCCTTTCAATGACTTTTGCAAACTCGCTCGAGATGCAGAAACAATAAGAAAAAAAAATGTTTGGCAAAAGAGAAATGAAGCGTATTCCCTGTAGATAAGAATACAGACCACGCTAAACCACATTTCGATTTGTTTTTTACCACAATATGAACGTCAAAGGAATGTTTTTTCTTTTTCAGGGCGCGAGCTGAAAAGGCATTGCGCGACACATTGACGCGTGTGGTATGGACCCTTATCGACAACGGCAAATTAGCCAATCAGATTGCGAGAGTAGCAGCAATTGTGATAAAATACTCAGTTCCTACCGTGTACTTTGCCGTTAAAATTTCTCATGTATTGCTACTTCTCTAAATAAACGGGTCAGACAATAAAAATACATTTCGGTAGTTTGGTCCACTTTGGCCTCGTTACCCCCCCCCCCCCCCCCCACCTAAAATCCTGGTTACGGGCCTGCTGAGTTCGAATTAAGCAAAAAACGTCAGTGGCTTCATAGCTCAGTTGGTTAGAGCGTCGCACGGGACTCGCGAGGTCAAGGGTTCAAACCCCGTTGAAGTCCTGAATTTTTCAGGCTTCTCTACGCAATTGCAAAAATTGCGCTCATAACTGCGAAGATCATAGCTTCACTTGATTTCATATCCGCAGTTCATATATGATTCATTTCATATACCATTTCATTACTAATGTAACTGTAATTGCTACGCTCTCTACGGCTCCATAAACGTTCAGTATCTTGTTTGTCAAACACTTTTGTTATGCCGCCCAACTGAAATACGTTTTCCGATTGGAGCAGAACGTGTCTCGTGTCATGATTCAAAACTCACTAACTCCCTAGGGAAACAACGACTTGAACTTTAGACTCGCGCAACTTTGAAACAGCGGCAAATTCCGTGTCACAATCCGTGTATTGTTCTATTTTGAGTTAGGAGGTGTAACACAACACTTGATGAATGGTCCCACGGGGAATAGTGAGTTTTAATTCGTTTCCCCTCGGCTTTGCCTCGAGGAACATTTAGGGTCGAGGGGAAACAAAACTCACTGTTTCCCTTGGCGCCAGTCATTCAGTGCTTGATATCTACTACTTCTCGTAGGTGGATTTGGCCAGATCAGTGACGCTAGTGCTTACGAGAATTCTTCCTGAATGTCACGCGGACCTTCGTGAAAAATTATATTTTTAAATTCATTGCACAATAAAAGGCTAAAATATATTGCATCAACAATACCATGCCACAGCACTCCAAAATCCGAAATTCTGGTGAATAAAATGTTCCATCCTTAGTTTCAATCTTTTTCTTGAGGTCACCAGGAAGTTATTTGCTCTTATCACGGCTAACTAAACACGTATCTTAGATTAATCATGTCTACGAAACTTTACACGCTCGAAAAAATCGAGAGCGACTGGTTGATTCGTTTTGTTCGTCATGTGTTCTTTAGTTCGTTCATTTATGATACTCAGCGAAATGGGTTTTTATAATCTTGATATCACTCAACTGAGCCTCGCCGTACGTGAAGTGCACTCGCTAATATCTAAGGACAACGAGTTAAAGCTCATTATGTACAGCCAGCCAATTGTTAGACAGTTTCAGCGCGCTTTCAGCTCGACAGGAACACGTTACTTGAAGGAAAGGTTTCGCCGAGGCAAGAACGTATTGCATGCGCATGCGCTTAGGCAATCATGAAAAATACTCACGTTGGGGCTCTGAAAAATATTCGAACTGGAGCCAAGTAAATCAATAGAAAATGTCTGGACTTACTCTCAACTCTAAGCCCAAAGTGGTTTTCAGGGATGTTTTTATCCTTTCGGCAACAATACTTTTCGGAAGACAGTAATTAGAAAATGAAACGGTTTTAGTGAATGCGTAAACAGGAACCTTTACATGTAGAATCAAAATTTACCAAGTTAAATATAGCACGACAGAAAAAAACGAAGACTTCATGATTTTCGCCAACTGTCTATATTTCATCACCATGTTTTGTATCTCGGCGAAATCACAGAGAAATGGTAAATTCCAAGCTTTGATTAAATTGCCTTGGCCCGAAGGGCAAAACGATGAGTGATTTCTCTGCGTTTCTTTTGACGCAATCGGAATGTTCGAAGCGAATCTCAGATCATTCTTCTTAACCGAGTAGCTTATATGTCGCAATAATTCACTCCGACTGGCAATCATTCAAGTTCATATCTCTTCTGCGATGACTGTTCGCAATAAAACACTGATCAAAAAAGTTATGCGCCCACCGCGTTCAAAAATCTGTGGTAACGTTCCAGTCCAGCTATTCATAAAATTCACTTGATTTCCGATCCACGTACGGATGCACATGTTTTTTTTGTAACTAAAAAACGAGAAGACATCACTTAAGCAACCCTCATCACAAAGCAACACCTCTTCATATGCAACCAATTCTGGGAAAAGAGATCTGTGTTTGATCTGTGTCGATTTCTTCCTCCGCTGAATCGTCATGTGATCAAAACTGACCAATCAGAGTAGTCGTTGGAATAATGCAGACTTCCGTGTTGCGAAGGCAAATTTCAAGTGGTTCGGAGTAACTTAGATGCCTTGTTTCATGCATTAAATCAACCAGATGTAAAGGAATCCAGCGATATTCATGACAAAAATGGAGAAAGGCGAAGTTGTTATGTCGGGATATCTTATTAAATCGCCTCCTGCAACAAAGATACGCAATCTTCGCTCGGTAAGTGAAATGGCAATCCGTTGTATACGTATGTATATTGTACGCTCGTGCATCGGAATGAAAGTTCGGTGGAGCGATTCTTTGCACAAAACGGTGCTTTGCTTTACGTTTTCAAGTAACTCTTAAGACAGTTGGGTGAATTCGACTAGGACTAATAACATGTGGATTAATGCAGTAAATTTTCCTTTCTGTTTCGGAGAGGTGGACAAATCCAAGCTTAATGTGAATACCATTGTTTTCATCAACGTCTTAATTTTGTGGGCGATGATCCGACATCCAAACTAATTTTATCTTGCAATGCCACAATTTCCAAATGCTGGGAATGATGAATAGAGCTGTAGATCTTATGCTTTTGACGCAGATCGGCCGCAAACTATCTTTCACGAACATGCTTTTCAACGACTTCCGCAGGTTGAGCATTAATACAATGTAAATTCTTCCGAAGTTAGTGATCAAGCACGGGGTTATGACATGAATTGTTGAATAACGCACCATCCTGTTCATCTTTTAAAAGTTATCTTTGAACCATTGTGAAATCTTACCATTGTTGCTCGAAGTCAGCATGATTATCTCGTTAATTGCTCTCTAGAAATAACTTAAAGTTATTTTTCTCTGAAAAGGGCAATTTGCTATTTCTAAATCATAGAAAGCACACTCTAGTTTTTTTGAAAATCAAACAATTAATTAGGATCACGAATGGTAATTAGATGACTAGAATTGCTAGTCTGCCTTTCAATTTGGGATGCATGGTAATAAGAAATTAAAACTGCCCAGCTTTTAGGTATATTATGTATCCAGACAACTTGCCCTCTTGGCTGATGGTTAACCACAGACTTGAGATATATACAAACAGCTGAAGCAGCCCTGGGCGTAGCCGCGATTTCTCAAGGGGGGGGGGGGGGGTAAGTCACACTGTGTCAAACAGAGGGTACTCACCAGATTGTGTCGTTTTCGCCATCTGAATATAAGGCTTACAAGGGGGGAGGGGGGGGGGGGTCATGGACCCCAGGTCTCCAGGGCCAATTTGCAAGGAAACAAAAGAATACTAAAATAGCGGCCATTTTGGATTAAGGTGTATGGAGGTTACTTTCATTGGTAGTTTTAGAGTGACTTATTTGTAAAATAGTTACTGGGGCATTTTTATTGTTCTGTTGTACATAAAACTAATAATTGCACCAATACCAACAAGTTGTTGCAACCTTACATGTACTCAAACTAGAAACAGTTGCATGTATGCAATTTAAACATACAATAATTGCAGCATGGATAATCCTTGTATTGTAGTACCTATGACATTGTGCCATCACCCAGGGCAAGAGACACTTATGATTGTAGTCATGGAAAAAGTTCTGGCAATGGCCGTGGTTACATGTATGTCAGTAAATGTCAAATTTTTGAAATGATCAGAGTTGAAATTGCATTATAATTTAAAATTTAATATTAACCCCAAGAAAGCCAATCAAATGTGATCTCTTGATGGTGCCGTGGGTGAATTTTTGGCCATCTTTTGGATTTTTCTTAGAATCGACTGCAATTGTGCGAATGACCTAGTATTGAACTTAACAGCATTACCCTCTAGACTTTACTATTTGATTTTTGATTCTATTTCAAGCTAAAACACTCTTAGCAGTGTCACTGAAATTAAAAACAAAAGAAATGAGTGATGGTAAGGTACATTTGAAGAACTGTCAGTGCAGGTGAATGAGAATAGAATTTCTCTGTTGAGAAGCAATCTTAAAAATGCTAATACCATACAAATCACTTTTATTTGGTTACATTATCTGTTTACGGCAATTCAATCTATGGAGAAGGAATACTTAGCGATAAAATATCCTCTCAATTTCCTGGTTCAATTTGGAATAAACAGTCATAACTTTGTCAAATTTCACTCACCTGTTGGTCCTTGAATACTGACTTATGCTTCATGTATTTGAATTTGGAGTTAAAATCATATACCCGTATACGTGTAACCAAAATGATTGTAATGAATAAAGTGAGATCAGATTTCCACTGAGGTAGCATAATTTACACTGTGACTAAAACATAAGATTAAGTTTCAACCTAACCACCTCAGTGACATTTGATTCCTTGGGTAGCTTTAATATACATGTAAATGCTTTCAAGGAAATGTACATGTAAGGAGGTTGTGGAAATTCGGAGGGGAATTGACAATTTCTGATTTCTCTTCATAGAATTTTTTGCATGTTTGAGTATTTTGCTTCTCAACTGCAAGAGATTACTTTCTACATACTCCGATCTCCCTGCAATTTAATATTAATTAAAATAACTTATTAATAAGGTCTCGGTAAAGGAAAATGAGTTGTCTGCGGAAAAATGAATTTGTTGCGCCCCTATTTTTCGTATAGGTTCAAACCATATACATGTATCATATTAAAGCTAATAAACTGAATTATTTAAATAAAGTTTTAAACTCTCATCTCATATTTAATTTGGGCAGAAAAAGTGCCGTAAAATCAGTCTCCGAAGACAAACGGAAAATTCTTCACACCATTATTTGGGGTAGTACAATCATCTGTTAGAACTAAAAATTTGGAAGCAGTATCTTAAAACCCGTCAGGACAGGAGGTCCAAGAAGTTGTAATTTTGGCATCGAAATAAACCCCTAGGAAATCGAACTTGAAGATTTCACGTGCAGTTCACGGTCTGTGGAATAACTCTGCCCCCTACTTTAACGCCAGTTATACTGAGCCAATCAGCATTCGGGCACATGCTAAGGTAGCAGATCGCGCGTGAAGGCTGCTGGGGGGGGGGGGCGGGGAGGGGGTGTAGGCGACCTGTTAGTAATGCTATTAGTTAGTTGGAAGTCTACTATCCTATGTAATAGACCATTTTCGAATTCGCACGGCTGGACTGGATCTAGCATGAAATGGAGGCTAATGCAGGCAAATCTTTTCCAATGCAAATTAATTTGCCTGCATTAGCCTCCATTTCATGCTAGATCCAGACCAACCGTTAGAATACGAAACTGGCCTATTGAGTGAGCAAGTTAAGATAAGAGGAAAAATATGTGTAGGCGCTCTCAGTGCATGCATACATGTACATGTACTACATGTTGATTACTGCTGCAGTTCACTTTGGAATTCAGTTCTTAGCAAAATGGCCTGATGCTTTTATTATCTTTTTTTTTTTTTTTTTTGTATTTGGTAATTACAGATTCCAGGGGAATCAATTAAGCGGACACCCTTGAGACCTTGCCAAGTGTTCCCTTAATAGAGGTCTGCATAAATTGCTTAATATTCGTTAATTATTAGCACATTAAACGCTTTTTATCCAATCAAAAAACAACATTGCAGATTGTTAAACAGCTCTCCTGAGTTTAGGTTCGAGGTCAACTTAAATGTATCTAATGTTTCTCAGTTTTCAAAACAGCAGCGATGTATGATACTATACTTAAGCAATAGAGGACTTTTTCGGTGTTTACATAGCCTCATCTAAACACAAAGGGGAGTTGAGAGAATTCGAGACAGTTATGAAAACCAGAGATGCAGTCAAGGGTTTGCCTAACTGTCAATAATTCTCCCAACTCCCTTAAGTGTTCAGATGAGGCTATGTAAACACAGGAAAGTCCTCTATTGCTTTTATAAGATATTTTTCAAAAGATATTTGACAAATGAAAGGAAAATGAAATTTTTTGTACTTCGTTATTGAAACAGATTTCCTTGATACCCATATTTCCTACTAGCCAATCAAAGCAACACATATATATATATATATATTAGTCCTTATTGCCCCTAATGGGGCATAGGGCCGCCACATAACCCAACACATAACCAATCAAAATTTGCATGATGTCACAGCCATTTTTACATACTCTCATTTAAACACAGCTTTTGACCAATGAGAGTGTGCGTACTATCCTAATTGTTTTATAAATATATTTTGCATTTTCTCTAAGTGTCACTGTGATAGTCGTGTCGTCACATTATTTTCCAGTGAAATTATAAACACACTGGCTTGCTTCTGGTTTTGAAGAACCATTTCCTGCAGCAGATCTGTTGACTTTGAAAGGACCAGTGAACTGAAAGCTTCTCACTGCCTTTAGATCTTGCATATTCCCGAGCCTTTTCTGTGGTTTGTAGCACTTCTCAAGTCGATTAAATTTCTGCAGCTTTCTCTTTCTCTTCTTTGACACACAATGCTTTTGCTCTTTTGTTGTCCGCAAACAACATTAATTTTCTCGTCAACAAGGCTGTATTAAATAAGTTATTGTTTTTTGGCTTAAGGGTCCCCTTAATAGAGGTTTTTAATAATTATATAGAAATATTAGAAAAATAAAATGTATTTTGGTGTCTGCACCTGCTTAATAGAGGTGCCCACTGAATAGAGTTTGTTCTTAAGAGAAAATAATATAAGATGTTTTTTTCGGGACCAGACGAAAAATAATGTCTGTAGAGGGTGTCCGCTAAATGGGGGGCTTTATAGAGATTTCACTGTACATGCATCTTTTCTCTTGTCTGGTATGGAAGTTGTTTGAATTCATGAAACAAGGAGTGCTTTTTTTCAGACTTTTGTAGATTTGTACACAGAACAAATCTTTTGTACATGTACAGTACTCATGGTTTTACATAGTACAATGTATTGCTTTTTCTTGTCTCTAATAAAGTTCTCTCCTATCTCTTGCAGTGGACAAAACGTTATTTTGTTTTGCATGCAAACAAATTGCTATATTATTACAAGAATGAAAGGGAAAAAAGACCAGTCAAGGAGCCGATAATGCTGGCTAATTGCAAATGTGTCGATGCAAAATTGAATCATGAAAGGTTCGAGTTTGTATTCAGTATTGTCACTCCCCAGAGAATTTACTATCTTGTGGCTGGAACACAAGGGGAGATGGAGGAATGGGTTGACAAACTTATTGGAGTTTGTGGTTTCAGAAGGACAGACCAACACTCTCATGGTAAGTGTAATAAAATCAAAAAAATAAATAATCGATCACCAGGCCTCGGTTGTTCAAAAGGTGGGTAGCATTATCAGCTGGATAAATCACTATCCAGCAGATAAACACTAACAAAACCAATTGAGTTATCCGTTGCATAGTGATTTATCCAGTGGATAGCGCTATCCACCCTTCGAACAACTGGAGCCAGCAGTCTATGCAAAATTGTGCAAGCAGTAGCATGTTACACATAACATGCACATTAACTGGTGCTTCTGTGGTGTTTCTGGAGCTGGTCATGTTTCCCAGGGGTTTCTGAACTAAGTCTTGGCTTGCTTGGGGCATAGCCTTTAATGCATACATGTAATTTTGTTTTTAAGACAGACAGTGATAATTGAGGGCTCTCCGTAACTTTCTGTTATAAATTAAAGATTACAAGCAATATGTTCATGTATTAGCCAGTCACGTTCCAATGTGTACTATATGAGTACTAAGGGTATTGACTTAAAGGTTCAGAGAAAGATGGAGCAAAAATCTAGCATCAAACACAAATGGAAATGTGTTTTTAGTAAATTGCGAGTTTCATGGAATAATTTAGCCCAACATACATTCTTAGCATTCAAGGCACTTTCCTGTTTTTTAGATGTAAACTCCACTGCAACACAGGATGAACATGTTCCTGCAGCACAACCTCAGCCGACAATTGCCTCGCGACAACTGCCTCGCGTTTCATCATCAGGATCAAGCTTGACATCACCAACTGGGCCTTGTCCACTTTCCATTCCTAAGCACTTCATGGATGTACAAAACAAACGAAGGGCAACAAGTGATCCTCCTGACCCCTTCTCTGCAGAAGCTCCTCAGAATCACAGGGAAAGGATGCGTAGACAATCCGAGCAGATTGGGAGTGCCATGTGTTCTGGTGGAAATCAAATGACTCAAAGTAAGGCCCGTCTATCAGGAAACCTGACAGAAAATTATGATGATGTCCCAAGTCCAAGACCTTACAATTCAGTGTTCAATCTTCCATCACCAAAGAGCAATGCAGGGAATCACTTGTTTTCTAAGGACTATGATGCAGTTCCTGATCCACGCCCAGTCTCTCAAGGAAGTGACAGATCATCACAAGATGTCTATGACTTGGTTCCTGCTCCCAGACCATTGTCTTCATCTAGTCAGGATGGGCAAAGTCTGTATGATGTTCCTCTAAAGGTGTTGGATGCAGAGGACGTTGACATTGCTCCACCTGTACACCGACCAATAGCTCCAAAACCAAGTAATGGCCCATCTCCAAATTATGATGTTTTGCCACCAAGTCACTCAGCACTAAAAGTACGAGAGAGTGTTTATGATGTTCTTCCACCAGGAAGGGTAGTGGAAGAAGAAAACTACGATGTTGTTCCTCATAACCAGAGACCAGTTGCCCCCATTCAAACAGGGCCTTCAAATGAAAATTACGATGTTGTGCCAAAGAAACCAGCCTATATGCGAGGAAAATTATGATATTGTTCCTCCTACGAGGCCAGTTGCACCAAAACCAAACTGTTTGCAACAAAAAGACCCCCAAGAACTTTATGATATTTTACCAAGGAGGGACTCTTTACACAGATTATATGATGCTCAAAATGCATACGATACCCCTCAAGCTAGAAATGAATCAACAGAGGAAAACTATGACATTGTCCCTCCTGTATGCAGAGAACCTTCCTCAAAACCCAGTAACAGTCCTGCATCTCAAGAGAATTATGATGTTGTTCCAATACCAAGACCATCACATGAAACCTATGACATTGTGCCATCACCCAGGGCAAGAGACACTTATGATTTAGTACCATCTTTGAGGGCAAAAGAAGGAGCAAGTTGTAACGGACATGAGCAATGTTTTTCTGACACTTATGCTGTCCCACCAAACTTACAGTCACCCAGTGATAATGAGTGGGTGCCCAAAAGGCCTTCACCGTACCGACCTGCTAAAGATCCATATGACCCTCTCCCAAACACTAATCGTCCAGTGAGTGCAGATTCAGGACTGAATGCCTCATTCACAAGCATTTGCTCTTTGAAGTCTGATTGTGATGATGGCCTGCAGGATAAATACAATCCTCCCTTGCCAGCCCTCCCAAATTCCAGGGACTCTGGATCTTTAAGTGATGATTCTCCAGATGATGCTGAATTAAAAGAAGTCTATGATAGGCCACCCAGCTGGGAAGAAGGTGATTCTATTTATGATGTTCCTCCGAAGAAAGAAGATATCTATGATGTGCCTCCAAGACACTCGGATGACATTCACAATACACCACCAAGCACATCAAATGATATCTATGATGTACCTCCATCATACCATAATGCAGGTAAGAAGGTCGCCTAACACTATCTAAAATACATACAGTTTGTACAATAATTAAATCTAAACGCTTCTGGTGAAAAGGCCCATAGGTGTAAGACTTACTTTGAACTTTATAGAATTGCAAACGGTGGTGTCGTGTTTGTGGAGAGTAAAGCCCAAAAATTGGGTTTTATCAAAATAATTAATTAGTCGATACATTAGTCACAGTGGCTGTCAAAATAATTCTTGACGTTTTGGGCGTAAGCCTTTCGTCTGAGTGAAGTGAGACACTTGGGTTGTTATTGGTTAATGAAGGAGATGGACCACTTCTGCCATTGAATTGTGACCATCTATAATGATTTAAATCACAAAAAGATGGATAATTTTGTGGCCTATTATTACAGCAAGGTAACAGAGAAAGTGGCAAAAATCTAAAACAGAAATTAATTTTAGTCTTCATGTAAGCACTCTGACAATCCCTGTGGAATCATTGAATGCTTCAGCACATTTTGCCATCATTAGGAAATCAGGGCTAGCTACATGTATGGAATTTTCAGCACTTATAATGCCTGGTAGATTATTGAATGATATATAAACTACAACAAATGTTCAATGGTCCTAGTGAGTAAGTTTATGGGACACCAAGGTATTGCATGGACTGTCAGAGGCTTCTCCTTTTGCCACAAGTCATTTGTGCAGGGCTAACCATGGACTTCTTATTTATTCAATATGACCAAGAGGATGTCATTATTGACAGGATTGAAGGCTTTCAAGAGCAAAGTAAAAAAAAAAAAAGACATTTACTTGGCAATGCATGGTTATTCAATATCAAAGACCAGTCATGACACACCAGTGGTAAACTGCCAATAAGAAACCCATGGTGAGAGTCATGTATAAATCAGATGACCTGATTGAAATTTGCATTATACATGTACACCGACTCCTGACATCTCGACAATACTGTAGGTGGTACATGTTGTTATAACTCTGTTGTAGATTACAACTGGTTGATTAATGATTTAAAAAATAAAAAAAAGGTCCTTATTTTACGAGCGTGTAACACCAGCCAGTGAACAGATACGCTTGTGGCCCTTGGTGCACATCTTTTACCCTCCTTCCTCCGTCGATGCTCTGTTTTATGGGTATTCATCAAAGCTCGATCAGTACAGCTACACGGATCAAAGGAAAGTCGAAACGGACTTTGAAGTGGAATAAGACAGGGATCTAACTGGCAATCTCCAGCTCAGAAGGCTGTGCACTAAGCAGCTGAGCTATGCCTGTCTCTCTGGGTGATGTAAGCACATTTCCAAGGTCTGGGTTAAGGACCCTTAAGGACCCTGCTCGAAGCATAAATGGCAAAATACTGTATGCTGTACTTTCTATTCCCAGGTTTTGAGAGTGAATCAAATACAGTTCCAGAGGTGGATCGTTCCACAAAGCGCCCTCCACAGGTCAACAGAGCTACCAAACCAAGGACAACAACCGCAAGAGACCATAGTTACTGTAACATGGCACCACCCGTTGACAGAAAGAGCAAGAACAAAAGAATATCGCTTCCCCCGACTGAACCTAGCTATGTAAACTATGGCGGTCCTCCTCCACGTCGACAGAATCTGCCTTTAGTGAAGACACTATCGGGGAACTCTTTTAGTGGACGTTTTTCAAATCAGATGAGAGAATGTCCTATAGAATTTCCAGGTGAATTTGATTACACTCCAATGGAGGCACCAACAAGATCAGAGATGACAAGATGCTACAGTTATAGCAAAGAAGAGTGCCCTAGGGCAGAAGATAATGACCAATTCTATGAGGACATGTCAGCTCTACAGATTAAAAGACATTCTGGCGAAAGGAGTAATTCTTCCTCATCATCTTCCTTAGCTGATAATGAAGACGTGTACACCCCAATGGCTCCTGTGAGTATGTTTACAAGTCATGTATTGTATTTCTTTACAGGAGCTCCCAACGTCAGGCTTCTCTACGCAATTGCTAAAATTGCGTCCATAACTGCTAGGATCATAGCTTTACTTGATTTAATTAAGCTCCATTGACAGTCCTTCTGGAAAGGACTACCAGTACATTATTTCACACAATGCACTAAGTGAATGTACATGTAAATTTAAGAGGTTGAAAAAGTCAGAGTATTTTTGTGCAGGAGGACGTAACTGTAAACTGTTATTTTAGAGGTTTAACAGATATGATTATCCACCACTAACTGCCTCGATGTGACTAGAAAAAAGAAAGGGAAAAAAATGCAAAATTTCAACCAGGATTTGCTTTTTGTATGCATTACCATAGGATGGGAGAACTGCTTTGTTGCTTCTGTTGACTTCCTCGGTCGTTCTTCTTGGAAAAGCCTGTTATTATCATCAAAATGGTTGATAATTTTGCTTTGTGCTTTTTCCAACTCGGCCATTCACTCACCGGACGCAATGGGAAACTTATTGTTTTTCAGAGCGAGCCTTTAAGCGAGGGAAACGCAAGTGAAATTTGAGTATACCATTTGATTAGCTATTAATACCATGGGTGACAAATTACGCTCATAAGACGCCATTTTGGCACTGTGGGAAAAGTTGCCATGGCAACATTGTAATTATACATTAAAGTTGAACTTTCGCGCCAAAATTAAGGAATAATTTGAACCCCCGTTTTAAGATAAATATAATTATATGCACACCAAGCCTAAACTGTGACATCTCTCAATAGTGGTAATGAGACAACAATTATCAAGAAAATCAAATTAAGATTGACAGTAATCACATAAGCCCCCAAAGTCAAGAGATGAAAAGTCTCCTACTCTTGCGAAATTCACTTAAATTAGGTGGCTCTTTGATATAAATTTGTTTGGTAGTTGGTTCCATAGATGTGTAACCTTAGACGTGAAATAATTATCGGTTATTATAAGAAGGTTGAACAAAATTACAATCTCCACTTGTTAAGTTACTATATAATGCAAAACACGATACTCAAATAAATTACATCTAGAAATGTAACTACCGGTACCTTATTATAGGAAATTTACGCTCGTGTTAATTAAGGTATTGGTAATTAACGCGTAGTGAAGGAAAATGTTCCTCCCAATAAAGGAAATTAACGCGAAAGAGGTGCTAAAAATCAAATTAAGGAAATAAACGCGACCACAATAAGATCGCTAGAAAATGAACTTGTAGAGGCAAACAGGACCAAATTTATTGTAACACACTATAAACAACTTAACAAAATCCAAAACTCAAACGATTCTCGCTATTTCGAGCGTTCTTTTCAGCGTCATCGATACCGGTGGATCTCCACCCTGATAAACAATGCAAAAAAAAACCCAAACTATCCAAAACGCAAACAGTTGACAACTGAACACAAATGTTTGTGAAAATGTCATCCTTAAACGTGTGGCGTTATTTCAGTGAAGACGAAGAGATCTCCACTCGTTCAAGGAGGCCTTGAAACACCGTTAAGCGTGGTTATCCAGTGGGGTGATTCAAGGAGTCTGGAAATTTTCAAACAGAGAACAGAGGAAGTCTCATATTCCGTCGAGAAAGGTTACGTTGACGAAAAATCCAAAGATCCAAAAATCTATCTTAGCCGAAATCCAAGAAGCAGATGTGTATGTTTCTGACAGTGACAATGACGAAGAAGCAGACATATTATAAACGATTTACTGTTTAAACTATGAGAAAATAGTGCGCAAAATAAAAAGCAACTCTTTCCAAGTTGTCAAACACGTTCGGAGTGTATTAAAAAAATTGGGACAAAAATAATGGAAATTAACGTAGCAGAAATTAACGCTCTACTTAATTAATGGTGCGGAAATTAACGCTCCACTAAATTAATGACGCGGAAATTAACGCTTACAAAAATGAAAGCGAATTTCCCGAATTCGCGTCAATTTCCTTTAATAAGGTAGGCTCATTTCCCTTGATACATTTGAATAGTAAGGAGAGTGATCGTCCATATCTTCTATATTCTAATGAATTCATACTTGCTGGAGACAAGATAGAGTTTTACTGTAATTTAAGGCATTTCCTGCGTCCTTATAATTAATGTATAGTGATTTGCAGCGTCAAGTATTTTAGTTAATGTTTTGTTTATTCCTAATAGAAGTGGGCTACAGTTTAATGTGGAGTATATATTTTACTTTGGGCCAGCTGGGGCCTGGAGCGTACTCAGAAATGATTGGTTAAAAGAAAATATTTAACATTCTGTTGTCGTGGGAATTGCATCCAGAAAATTAATAAGAAGCATGTCTAAGTGATCTAGAAAAATGTTAAAGTCAGCTACGCATGTACATGTAGGTCTGTTTGATGTATTTGAGGTTTAGGGTTGTATAGTGCTATAGGCATAGTCCCAGTTGTTCGAAGGGTTGATTGAGCTATCCACTGGATTAAATCACTATCCACTGGATAACTCAATTGGTTGTGCTGGTGTTTATCCTCTGAACAGGAATTTATCCGGTGGATAGCGTTATCAGCGCTTCAGCTCTCCCAATAATTTTGGAAAAACATTTTTTCAATTGAAAAATTACTGTTTTACTGCTTTCATAGATATGCGATAATTAATGAAGACTATCGCTAGTGAGCGTTGTGGTACGCGGTAAATTGATGTCTTCATTTAGGACATGCAATATGTCGGCCCTTCCTAGGACGTGGTTTCTATGTTTTCTCTTAAGCTCTATTATAGAAGTCGTTGTTTACTTCCATGAGTATCATCCGAAACCCAAAACTCTTGACGGAGACGGTATTGTAATCAGTG
>NC_090891.1:17895737-17900737 GCF_036669925.1 Montipora capricornis | reverse complement strand
TTCACCAACATGGCGGCGATGACGTAACGTGAAAACCACTTATCAGAAGTTCATGACTTTGAAGGGCTTAACTCTGGTTCAGAGCTGGAGTTTTTTTTAGTTTAAAAAGTTCCTTTTTTGGATGTACCGTAGTTCGCGCATTTTCCCGCGTGCAGCTTCGATCTTATTTTTGTCCATATTTGGGCATAAAAAATAAGTGCCCAAAACGTCCCCAAGGAAAATAGTTGCACGCTTCAAAGTCATGTGCTTCTGACTGTATACGAAATTTATTAAAGCTGAGTGAGATTTTTGGAAACAGATATTTTGACTGGGGTTTTTAATAAGTCCCCCGCCCCCCTCCCTTCCCTCTACAAGCCCCAGAATTAAATAAGCTTATTAGAGCGTTTACGGTATTCGAACATGTAATTATTCCCTGTTCAGTTGATTTTGTAAAGATTTAATTTGGTGATCAATTTTGTGGTCTCTTGCACAAAGAACAGAAAACCGGCAGAACTGCAAAACGTTTATCAAACTATCATTGGTGATAAATAGAAGGGTAAGCGATACGCAATATAAAACACAACAGAATGGCAAGGCATTCGTTGAAGAACTTTGGATTTCTAGTGAGCACCTTGTTTGTCTAAAGAACATTATGCTTTCATCTGAAATGGTGTTTAAGTAGCATTCACTTTAAAGAGATTCTAACAGTTTTGTATGTTAGGAGTTGAATCTAATAAGATCATGACTAAAATGACCATGTCATTGTATTCCTATGAGAATTAATGTAAGCTTAAGCTTTTGAATGACTTGGAGAGGGCTCCAGAAGACTTGATTGACAACAGCTTTGCTAGGATATAGAATGAAGCCTGGAATGCATTTCAACAATAAAGTTTTAAATGTATATTTTCTACAGATATTCAGAGAACTTTTTCCTTGTGCCCTGGCTGTTTTAAACAAAAGTCTCTTACATGTACCTAATATTATTTAGTTTAAGGTGGTTGAGAACAGTTATTCAACGGCATTGATTGAAGGCAGGCGCGGATTTTGAAAACAAAGCAATTATGACGAGTAGGGCGAAAACGTTTTATTCTCCTTCTTGCGATGGTCTCGGAAATGTGGGTTTACGGCCATTCTACAGTTGTTTTCTCAGTGACCTAGCCTATGAATGGCTACGAGGCTGCCGGTAACCTTGTAATGTAAATCGTGTTGTTGCAATTCTAATTAGTCTACGTTAACACTAGAAAGGCACAAAGGTTTGTATCAAAGCAGGGTCACCGGCAGTCTCGCTTCCGTCCTTAGGCCAGGTAACCTACAATAGCCACAACTGTAAAATGGTATATTCGCCTCCAGGGGAACCAAAAGGCTGCTCATGTGCTTAAGAATTTCAGACTGACAGTTGTTGGCAATTTTTACCAAATTTCTCGCAAACCCGTCGTTAGCTTTTGCAGAAATTCGAAATTAAAATAGTTCCGACGAGAAATGAGTCGTCTATAAGAAAAAATTCAGGAATTTGACGACGAAAATTTGGGAAAACAAAAAACGTCTGGTTGCGAATTATGAAAAGTCCGTCTGTTGAAATTCTGTGACAACAGCTGCTAAACATACTTTATTTCAACTATTTTAAGTAAGGAAATACTGCAAAAAGACTAATGGGTGGATTTTGCATTAATGAGGAATAAGCATCCTTCAGGCCTTGTGTTAATCAAAAATAAAAACCTTCGTGGTAACACTTGTCAGTTACCAAGTTCAGTTGAGCCTCTATGCAAAAACTACAGAAATGACAGTATTAAGGGCTTAAAAAATGCTTTCAGTCACCTTAATTTGGACGAGATTAACATTTTTTATGTTGTAGTTAGGAGTGAATACTGCATTAAATAAAAAAGTTAAATTTGTGGTAGCTTGAGCTCATAGCTCTTTCGGAAGCTCTTAAACAAATGTTTCACGTATGGCAACTTGGTGTCATACAAGATTACAAGATGCATACAACATTATTGGGGACTTACAGGTCACGATAGTAAAAGGAAAGCCACTGAGAAACAAATTGTCTATTTGTCCGTTAACGGGGCGTTGTCATGCTATTTTCGTGAAGATTCAAAACACTAAAAGACGTCTTTGCATCAATGAAGACCAAAAACTAATGCTGTAGCTTTGTTGTCAATGGCCATTGACGTGCACTGGAGCTATTCTTTGTTGTTTGCAGCCAAGGATGAATGGGATGGAAATAGATTGAAACTTGAAAAAATGGCCAGTTTTTTGAAGTCTGGAGACGTCGTCCTATGAAAGTCGCCAAAAGTTAAATACGAATAGCTCTTTGTGCCAGATTATATTTCGTATCATCTCAGTGAGTTGTCAGGATTGTTACACATGTGAGCTAGAGTACTAATCATTTAAAATTTTACCCAGTTTTCACCTGAAAACAATAAATTTAGCATGACAATATTTGTAAAAAGCTTCAAAATACAGAGCTATTTATGGCGTTCTTTTCCAAATCGAAGCTTAATTATATGCATGGTTACGCCCAAATTCCTTTTTAGATACCAAAAGGACTTGCTAAGTTCTGCTTTCTTCGCATAGTTTTGAAAAAAAATATCCCTGTATTAATGAACACCACCCATATAAATCCGAGTATCTCGAGATGCGCAAAACGTATGCGCAATAACAATAGTAGGCGCCGTCCTTAAACACTTTCACTTACGAGCAGGCTGGTTAAAAAAATTCTGTGAAGTGGATTCAGAGATACCTTCAAAATCGGAAAATTGAGATTGGCTCTGAATCTGCTCCAAATTTTTTTTAACCTTGCAGAGAGTTTCATCTAGCATGCTAGTTACTCGCTCTCCAGCAAGTAAAAATGCCTGTCACCAAAATCGTTCACGATATAGAGAAGTAATGAAAGACAAAATAAATGATTTCCTATTACTATGATGCCCTTTTCAGTTACAATATTGAGCGTTTTTTATTTGTGCAATAGAGGAAGTTTTCCGTGTTTCCATAGCCTCATCTAAACACGAAGGGGAGTTAGGAGAATTCGAGACAGCTATGCAAACCCGAGATGCAGTCTAAGAAAATTTTCCGGGAGCGCTTCGGGCTCCTATGGAACATTACAAATTGGTAGCCCGAGTCATTTTTGCCGTCAAGAGCCCAGAATAAATTAATTAACCCAGCGCCCTGGGATGGAGATATTTTTACTTATGGGTGGTTTGCAACCAAAATCTCTAGGGACACAGATAACAATGCTGTAATGTACCATTACTGGTGGACGAACAAAAGGAGCTAATGAGAAATATTTTGTTTTCGCCCACCAACATGGCGACCGATGACGTAACGTGAAAACCACCTATAGCATAACCAATCATAGAGCGCGGGTATTAGTGAAGAGTGTGTTCAGAAAAATGAGCGGTTCACTATAAAACGCGATGCAATTCGAAAACGCGTCTGGAACGATCACGAGTCAAGTCTGAAGCAACTCTAATCTTAGTAACCGAGGCGCTGCGATAGTGGGAAAGCGAAATGCCATCGACAGTCAAGTTCCTTGACTCGACGAAGCCAACAAAAGACTGTTCGTGCAACCTGTAAAGTTGTGATCCACTTCTTCTAAAAGGTTAGCAGTTTTCCCAGTTTTGGGCGTAGAAAAGGTTTCAGTATGCTTAAGAAAGTCCCTTAATGTTGAGATCTAGAAGGAATTTCATTCACTGCACAAGCGATTGACCCAAAAGACCTCTGAGCTTTCAAGAAACACTAGACAGGCTACCATTGCACGGTTCGCCGGAAAAGCAGGAGGACGAGGTCACGGGTTGTCCGCGAGGCGAACATTCAGGCTGTTAAAATAACTGAAGAAAATACAAATGGTTAGCATTTCAAGATTTGTCGGATAAAGCGGTCTATAAACCGTAGGCCCCGTTTCACAACCCCTCGGAGGGCGTTAAACCCCCCCCACACTATTCGCAGTGAGTATAGAGCATGGACTTTCCAATGTTATAGTCTGTCTTATTCGGCTCCATTAGCCGGCCGGCCGGCCAGGTAGTGATGTCTCAAAACCAGACTTATGGTGCGTGAGGCCACCTTAACGAACAGCCAAACGTCCAGGAGACATCACCGGGTGCTGCAACGAAAAACACCGACCACGTTCCGCTTCGCTTCAACCGCTTCATTTTTGTGCTGGTATCTTCCACTGTGAAGCTCGCCACCTCAGGGTTTCGGTGGCCAATGACTACCACTTCATGGCGGCAAATTCCTTGAAACAAATTCCAAATTCCAAATTCCAAATGAAACAGCTTTTATTACGTCTTTCAGATAGCGGTCTTTTCAAAAATCAGATAAACAACGATAATGAAAAACGGCTGTCCTGTGTGCCTTGCACTGAAATTGTAAAGAAGCTTTCCACTATTGATATTTCCTCCACAATACTCAGGGAACTCTCTTTTTTAACTTCAGCAACAGGAATGCATTTTCCGTTGTTGTTATTGGCAACATTTTGAATACATTCATTAAAATCTAACCATAAAACTTAGTTTATTCAGTCTAAGATGTTTTGATGTCAAGAAGATAAAGAAGATATTAGCTCGTGGCAGGTGGCATCATGGTGACAAACGAAGACTAAAACAATGGCAATACCAAGTGTCAATAATGAGAACAGCAGCAACAATCCAAACAGACCACCGTCTTCCTCTGAAACAAATAACAATTTATACCAAAGCAATGTTAGAGCGCTTTCCTCTTTCCTTTTGTCAGGACTGGCTGGCCAGACCCGTCAGTTTGCATAGAAAATGCAGCAATTTGAAGGAACAATTGAACGATAATCCCTCACATCTTCTGGAAGAGTATATGTCACCCTCGAAACGTGTTACTTGAAGGCGAACGTTGTGGGGCTAGTCCTTCCAAATGGCCGATCTGGCCGGTCAGTTTTGTCAAATGGAAAGCTTCCTTAGTTTGAGGCGCATTTATTCAGGGCCCAGTTGTTTAAAAGCCGACCAAACTAACCCGCGATTAAATACCAAACCAAGGTTTGAGTTTTGCCCGTCAAA